>NC_092727.1:121654963-121851706 GCF_047496885.1 Scyliorhinus torazame
GATCTGTATGCGATAGCAGGGTAGGAATTTCCTGTTGAGAAGGTTCAGGGAAGGGTGGACTATGCCAGTTTATCTGCATTTCATTTCAACAGTCTGATATGGAAGAGATGTTGACTGCAGCTGCAATCCATTTACATTTTTCCCTCACTGCAGTACCCTCCTAGCAGAGGGTTAGACTTTCTATCTAATGTTAGCAGCATTAAGAGCTCCTAACATAGCTCTTTATGCTAAAACAATAAAACCCTCCACTGATCTTGGAAGTGAGTGACCTATTGTGCTAGGATGCATTAATGTAGCTCACCTAATGATTTGGTGATTAAAGTCATTAAAACTGTACAGACCGAGAGGGTACTGTACACATGGCCTGCCCCCAAAACAGCGGTCAGAAGCAGCTCACACTGCTGTAGCCAGCAGTTTGCCTTGGTGCAATTGTACACCCAGAGAGCCAGAGTCTGGCTAGCTGACTGTGTCTGGTTGGCTGTGTCTGACTGACTGTGACATTTACATGCTTTTTGTTGCTGGAGGCATAAACACTGCATCATTTATATAGCAGTGCTGCTGTTGAAGTCAGGACTGCTTTTGGTGGTGGCACCATAACGAGAAGAGGACCCTCAAGACACTTTAATAGTTGCTTTTTAATTGATTCCATTTTGTTTCGTCGCCTGGCATCTTAACTGGTTCCCAGCATTAACATTCCTAATTACAGCTCTCACCCCAGCAGAAGACACGAGCCCAGTTTTCTGTGCGTCTGAGTGGGATTTAGCAGAGTGGGCATCAGCTGTGTCAAATAAAGACAGCTTGTCCTGCAACGTTACCTTGGTTGGCCTCTTTTTTTTTTCCAGTACAATTTGATTGAAATCTGCCAAATCAGTGGTAAATAGCTAGGAATTTGAAATGCATTCTGTTCATCACAAATCAAATTTCCATTATCTTTTATACTAATTTTAAAATGGCGTGCTGGAAAGCCTGTACCATCCATAAAACTGACCAAACCCCGATATGAATAATCACCATTGAAAGTTTCTGATAATTAAGCTCGTTTGTAGGTTTTCAGAGCCTCTTTGAATTAGGCTCTTTTCAACATAATGACACTAATTGGCACATTTTTAAAACCTTTTAAATTAATTTACTAAAAGTAACTACTGTACATCAGTGTAACTAATGGTTTTGTAAATTTTTTAAGTCATTTTCAGTTATTTAAAATTGGGTTACTCAGGTGGACTAATGCGGTGAAACCACGGTGTTGTATTGTGCTGCCACAGTAGTAAGTATTTTACATGTTGTACTGTTTTGGCTCTGCCCGTGGCTCCTCCCCCTAGGGCCTGGGTATATAGGCTGCCAACCTTTCACACTGCCTCATTCTGGGGCACACTGCCAGTTCTGTTGTTAGTCAATTAAAGCCATAGTTAATTCACTCCTGCGTTCACCGTCTTAATTGATGGCATATCAACTAAACACTGTTTCAAAATGCCTTTACTTTGTGAAAAATGTATTTTCAGCTGTATTAATAAAGCTGCACCAGATTATATAATTATATAATTTTAATGCAAATATGTAAATGCAGGTAGTTTTCACTGGTTCATGGGAGATGTCGCATTTGGTCATATGCAAAGGAGGTTGAGTAGAATCTGGAGCAAAAAAATACTCATTTTATAAATCTAGTGCTACTTGTGCCCAAATCACTGAAAACCGTCCAAAGTGGAAACTTTTGGCCTTGTATTAGAAAAGAGCAGCTGATACCACACGGGTTTTTCCGTTCTTGGCTCCATTTGGAAACAAAGCTGGCCAACTCTGTCTGTCCGCAGTGGGCCAGCTAGCTACTCTTGTGACTTCAACGAACAAGAATTGCCCATATGGGTCTGGAAGGCAGGTTGAACAAAGAACAAAGAAATGTACAGCACAGGAACAGGCCCTTCGGCCCTCCAAGCCCGTGCCGACCATGCTGCCCGACTAAACTACAAACTTCTACACTTCCTGGGTCCGTATTCCTCTATTCCCATCCTATTCATGTATTTGTCAAGATGCCCCTTAAATGTCACTATCGTCCCTGCTTCCACCACCTCCTCCGGTAGCGAGTTCCAGGCACCCACTACCCTCTGCGTAAAAAAACTTGCCTCGTACATCTACTCTAAACCTTGCCCCTCTCACCTTAAACCTATGCCCCCTAGTAATTGACCCCTCTACCCTGGGGAAAAGCCTCTGACTATCCACTCTGTCTATGCCCCTCATAATTTTGTAGACCTCTATCAGGTCTCCCCTCAACCTCCTTTGTTCCAGTGAGAACAAACCGAGTTTATTCAACCGCTCCTCATAGCTAATGCCCTCCATACCAGGCAACATTCTGGTAAATCTCTTCTGCACCCTCTCTAAAGCCTCCACATCCTTCTGGTAGTGTGGCGACCAGAATTGAACACTATACTCCCAAGTGTGGCCTAACTAAGGTTCTATACAGCTGCAACATGACTTGCCAATTCTTATACTCAATGCCCCTGCCAATGAAGGCAAGCATGCCGTATGCCGCCTTGACTACCTTCTCCACCTGTGTTGCCCCTTTCAATGACCTGTGGACCTGTACTCCTAGATCTCTTTGACTTTCAATACTCTTGAGGGTTCTACCATTCACTGTATATTCCCTACCTGCATTAGACCTTCCAAAATGCATTACCTCACATTTGTCCGGATTAAACTCCATCTGCCATCTCTCCGCCCAAGTCTCCAAACAATCTAAATCCTGCTGTATCCTCTGACAGTCCTCATCGCTATCCGCAATTCCACCAACCTTTGTGTCGTCTGCAAACGTACTAATCAGACCAGTTACATTTTCCTCCAAATCATTTATATGTACTACAAAGAGCAAAGGTCCCAGCACTGATCCCTGTGGAACACCACTGGTCACAGCCCTCCAATTAGAAAAGCATCCTTCCATTGCTACTCTCTCTGCCTTCTATGGCCTAGCCAGTTCTGTATCCACCTTGCCAGCTCACCTCTGATCCTGTGTGACTTCACCTTTTGTACTAGCCTACCATGAGGGACCTTGTCAAAGGCCTTACTGAAGTCCATATAGACAACATCCACTGCCCTACCTGCATCGATCATCTTAGTGACCTCCTCGAAAAACTCTATCAAGTTAGTGAGACACGACCTTCCCTTCACAAAACCGTGCTGCGAATTCTCTCCAGTAATTTCCCTACCACTGAAGTAAGGCTCACCGGCCTGTAGTTCCCGGGATTATCCTTGCTACCCTTCTTAAACAGAGGAACAACATTGGCTATTCTCCAGTCCTCCGGGACATCCCCTGAAGACAGCGAGGATCCAAAGATTTCTGTCAAGGCCTCAGCAATTTCCTCTCCAGCCTCCTTCAGTATTCTGGGGTAGATCCCATCAGGCCCTGGGGACTTATCTACCTTAATATTTTTTAAGACACCCAACACCTCGTCTTTTTGGATCTCAATGTGACCCAGGCTATCTACACACCCTTCTCCAGACTCAACATCTACCAATTTCTTCTCTTTGGTGAATACTGATGCAAAGCATTAATTTAGTACCTCGCCCATTTCCTCTGGCTCCACACATAGATTCCCTTGCCTATCCTTCAGTGGGCCAACCCTTTCCCTGGCTACCCTCTTGCTTTTTATGTACGTGTAAAAAGCCTTGGGATTTTCCTTAACCCTATTTGCCAATGACTTTTCGTGACCCCTTCTAGCCCTCCTGACTCCTTGCTTTAAGTTCCTTCCTACTTTCCTTATATTCCACGCAGGCTTCGTCTGCTCCCAGCCTTTTAGCCCTGACAAATGCCTCCTTTTTCTTTTTGACGAGGCCTACAATATCTCTCGTCATCCAAGGTTCCCGAAAATTGCCGTATTTATCCTTCCTCACAGGAACATGCCGGTCCTGAATTCCTTTCAACTGACACATGAAAGCCTCCCACATGTCAGATGTTGATTTGCCCTCAAATATCCGCCCCCAATCTAGGTTCTTCAGTTCCCGCCTAATATTGTTATAATTAGCCTTCCCCCAATTTAGCACATTCATCCTCGGACCACTCTTATCCTTGTCCACCAGTACTTTAAAACTTACTGAATTGTGGTCATTGTTACCGAAATGCTCCCCTACTGAAACATCTACCACCTGGCCAGGCTCATTCCCCAATACCAGGTCCAGTACCGCCCCTTCCCTAGTTGGACTGTCTACATATTGTTTTAAGAAGCCCTCCTGGATGCTCCTTACAAACTCCGCCCCGTCTAAGCCCCTGGCACTAAGTGAGTCCCAGTCAATATTGGGGAAGTTGAAGTCTCCCATCACCACAACCCTGTTGTTTTTACTCTTTTCCAAAATCTGTCTACCTATCTGCTCCTCTATCTCCTGCTGGCTGTTGGGAGGCCTGTAATAAACCCCCAACATTGTGACTGCACCCTTCTTATTCCTGATCTCTACCCATATAGCCTCACTGCCCTCTGAGGTGTCTTCCCGCAGTACAGCTGTGATATTCTCCCGAACCAGTAGCGCAACTCCGCCTCCCCTTTTACATCCCCCTCTATCCCGCCTGAAACATCTAAATCCTGGAACGTTTAGCTGCCAATCCTGCCCTTCCCTCAACCAGGTCTCTGTAATGGCAACAACATCATAGTTCCAAGTACTAATCCAAGCTCTAAGTTCATCTGCCTTACCCGTAATACTTCTTGCATTAAAACATATGCACTTCAGGCCACCAGACCCGCTGTGTTCAGCAACTTCTCCCTGTCTGCTCTGCCTCAGAGCCACACTGTCCCTATTCCCTAGTTCTCCCTCAATGCTCTCACCTTCTGACCTATTGCTCCCGTGCCCACCCCCCTGCCATACTAGTTTAAACCCTCCCGTGTGACACTAGCAAACCTCGTGGCCAGGATATTTATGCCTCGCCGGTTTAGATGCAACCCGTCCTTCTTATACAGGTCACACCTGCCCCGGAAGAGCTCCCAGTGGTCCAGATAACGGAAACCCTCCCTCCTACACCAGCTGTTTAGCCACGTGTTTAGCTGCTCTATCTTCCTATTTCTAGCCTCACTGGCACGTGGCACAGGGAGTAATCCCGAGATTACAACCCTCGAGGTCCTGTCTTTTAACTTTCTGCCTAGCTCCCTGAACTCCTGCTGCAGGACCTCATGCCCCTTCCTGCCTATGTCGTTAGTACCAATATGTACAACGACCTCTGCCTGTTTGCCCCCTCCCTTCAGGATGCCCTCTACCCATTCGGAGACATCCTGGACCCTGGCACCAGGGAGGCAACATACCGTCCTGGAGTCTCTTTCACGTCCATAGAAGCGCCTATCTGTGCCCCTGACTATAGAGTCCCCTATTACTATTACTCTTCTGCGCTTTGACCCTCCCTTCTGAACATCAGAGCCAGCCGTGGTGCCACTGCTCTGGCTGCTGCTGTTTTCCCCTGATAGGCTATCCCCCCGACAGTATTCAAAGGGGTATACCTGTTCGAGAGGGGGACAACCACGGGATTCCTGCACTGACTGCCTGCCCTGTCTGGTGGTCACCTATTTCTCTGCCTGCACCTTGGGTGTGACCACATTTACATAACTGCGATCTATGACGCTTTCCGCCACCTGCATGCTCCTAAGTGCATCCAATTGCTGCTCCAACCGAACCATGCGGTCTGTGAGGAGCTCCAGTTGGGTGCACTTTCTGCAGATGAAGCCATCCGGGACGCTGGAAGCCTCCCGGACCTGCCACATCTCACAGTCAGAGCACTGCACCCCTCTAACTGACATTGCGTCAATTAATTAAAATTAAAATTTTTAAAAAATATATATTTTTAAAAAAATTTCAAAGTTACTGTTAACTATCTGTTTCCTAGCACTAGATTTCTAATAGAAATGCGAAAGCTAAATATAGTACTCTCCGATCTCTGGCTTAGATATCCCTCTAAATTATAATTAAGTAATTATGTTTAATTAGTTACCAATGCTTAATTTTTAAATTTAGTGTAGATTCCCAACCAGCCACTCAAGCCACAGCTTTTCTGTGATGTCACTTCAGTTTCCCCCCGACACACACAATTTGAAAAAGGTATAAAAGTAAAAATGAGTAAAAATCACTTACTTACCTTCTTACCCTCTGAGTGTCTTCGATGTTCTCAGGTTCTCTCCCTGACAGAGACTGCTCCTCCACCTCCGAACGGCTCCCGAAACTAGGCCGCGATCTTTTAAAATCTCCGCTCCGACTCGCAGCTCCCCCAAATGGCTGAGTCATTTCATGTCCCTGGCACAGGGCAATGCAGACTCTTTGATTTACTAATTCTGGTGTGACTGTTCTCCGTTGTTGTCCGCAAGAATTGGTCCCAATGCCTATAGAAAGTGACTGCGCAGAGAGTGACTGCATAAAGAGTAACCGTGAAGTATGAAAATGGTGATCCAACTCTTTCAGTTGTGTTGCCCAGTACAAAATGGCACTCAGTTGCAAGTCTCAAGTAATCACAAGGTTGTTTAAACGTATAATGATCCAATAACCAATGTAAACAAATATTTTGGATGTAGAATGCCAATGATTTTAAAAAACGTCCAACAGATTTTCAAGATGTTGCCCAATGTCATATGATTTACAGTTTTATAATCACAGGCGTGGTCCAACCATGTAATAACAGAATTTATTATTCTGCTAATGTGGCATGTGTGGTGTTCAGCACCGACCGTCTAGCCATCCTGGTCTACGTAGTGCGTAATGGAGTGATAGGCCCCGACCCTGAACGCATGCTCCCTTTTAAGGTGACCCAGTGCTTTTTGTCTTTGCCAGTTTTGGATTGCAGATTAGCCATAGTGGCGTATGCTTTGTATCTAAGACGCTAACATCTGGAGTGGGTCTTGTTCACATTCTAGATTCAGCGGTTCACCTAATGGAACGTTTGGTGCGTTTATATAAAAAAAAATTAAAATTCTCGTAACCTTGGGTTCTCTATTGCCTGAAACTCCGTAGTTGCTGTTTTTGGGCTGTGAAATTACTTCGGATTGCCTGAAACAATTAGAGGTTCAACACTTGTCTCAGTAACCAGTTAATGTATCCATCTGGCTTTTAGGCGCGCCTCCCTGGGTCTCAGTGGAGAATTGGATGATCGATTATTTACTGGGATAACCTCGGTGGTTTTGTTGTCAACGTTGATAGACTTGTGGAAGCGCAGGGCAAGGTGTTGGGTTTGGAGCCCTGACTGCACTCTCACTTTGGAACAGGTTATATCAGGAAAGGAGGGCACAGCTATGAATTATGTCACTGTTGCTTTACACCAGAGAGATGCCAGGTCTCTCTCTCTTTCTCTCAGTTTCAGAGCTGCTGAATATAAGGATTGGCATTTGCACTACAAAGGCTGATAGTGGTTTCGACCATTACACTGTCACCAAAGTTGTGCAAATCTAGTCCACGGTATTAAATACAAGGGTGGCAATGAGTCCGGAGGTGGCGATTTTTGGGGTATCGCAGGACCCGGGAATCCATGTCTTTGCTTCCCTGGTAGCCCGGAGGCGTATATTGCTGGCACGGGGGGACTCAAAGCCCCCCTAAATCAGAGACCTGGCTTACAGACATGGCAGGCTTCCTTTGTCTGGAAAAAAAATTAAGTTTGCCATGAGAGGGTCTCTGTTAGGGTTCGCCCGGAGGTGGCAGCCATTTGTCGACTTCCTCGCAGAGAATCAAACGTCAGCAGAAGGGGGGGGGGGGGGGGTTAGGTTAGTGTCGCGTAGGGGGTAAGTTAGGTATGTGTAGTGTAGGGGGGTAAGTTATGGCAGGACCTGCGGGGGAGAGTGGCGGAATTTGCACTATGTATATATATTTTTTTCTTGTTATTTATATTGTGGATTTTGTTGCTGTTAAACTGTCAAAGAAAATACCTCAAAACGTTTATTTAAAAAAAAAAGTTGTGCAAATCTGGGACTTGGGTTAGCACAAAAATTGTCGATGCAGGCTATCCAGGTTCTGAACTGGGACTGTCCTGGAGGCCAGAGAATGGGAAAATCAGCTGGGGAGGAGTGAAGGTTTTCCATCTATAATTTAAATAGAATGGAAAATTAGTCAAGCTCCTTTTTGCGGGGGATGGGACGTACTTTTGGTTTTCCTGTAAACACTAGGTTTGAGTTGAGCCATTCCAGTAGTAGAGTAAATCTGCTTTGTGGTATAGGTCCACACTTATTAATTCCAATGCGAGACCCATCTTCTCTAATTATAAACTTTTAACTTCACTGGTTTTAGTTTTTAAATATTTGTTTACATTGGCTTGAAATCTGTCTTGCTCTTTTTGATCATAAATCTTAATCGTAATATTTTCCTGAAGTTTTGTTTTCAATGTTTTTCCCTTTCCATTGACAGCTAATCGTTTTTCCCTCTGTCCAATGACATTGTGCTGGTGTCTTGCTGATGTAACATTGCATGGAAACCTAGTGCACTGTGGTTCCTCCTTGGCACTGGTTTCCCTCTTCTAGACCTAACTGTGCCAATAAACCCTTCTCAGTCAGCCATTGTCTCGAGCCAGCTATCCACCTTAAAGCTAGTGCCCGAGGCGCAGCGAGGCTAATAACAATGCGGGGGGGGTGGGGGGTCGTGGATCTTAAAATGGATCAGGAAACGCTGCAAAGAAACACAAGAGGCTCTCGGCACCTGAAAATGAAGACGGGTTAATGGGTTAATGTTTCCAGAGTTCCTTTAATAGTCCATACCTAAAACATGAAACTGCTGTGTATTTCCAGCATTTTCTGTTTATATTCCAGACCAGTAATCAGATCATTTCCACTTGGGCTCTTTTTCTTTTAACCAGACTTTAAATCTCCTGAGTTATTTTTGTATAAATTTTGTAACCATGTTTGTGTACTCATTACAGACTTAACAAGTTTTAATTTGGTAATCAATGAAAATTTTAGCCTAAGGATATATTAACTTTTTAAGAATTCTTTTTCAATTTTCTATTATGATGTTCAATAGTCTGGGAAGTTCTTTGTTTTTAAAATCACCCATTCTGCTCTTCCTTCTGCCCTTCTGGGTACAGTTTATTGCTGCAGTTTATGGGTACCCCTCATCAATTGCCCAACTAGCAATTCTTCATATTTAAGACTAGATGATGAATATTGGCTGGCATTTCAACTGCAGGTTGCATCTCAATCAATCTAAATCTTTCCTCCATGCCTACTTAGTTTAACACCTGCTTTAGCTGCTGTTTAAGCAGTTTGTTCTTGTTTGGACAAGTAATGAAATAAGCATAAGTATATTCAATGTGAACATGTATACACATATCTAAATGAGTCACATTTTTATTTTCCAGTGTGTGATGCATGTAAGAAATTGTCATGCTTTATATTTTTTGCTGTAATGTTATTAAAACCTGCGTTCAGATGCATACAGGTAATATGACTGCTGGAGCTGTGATTAAAGGGTTGTAAAAGTGAGGTAATAATTGATTTTTGCAGGTGAAGTATTCTTATTGATCTTGAAAACCATTTCCTTATTTACAAACAGCTAGATAATGGAATATTGTTTGTTTGAAGGATGCTTTGGGTGTAGATAATTTATGAGGGATATTGTGTTTGGTCCTAGCTAAGCAAGTCAAGGGACATCTTGTACGACGAGACAAAAGAATGCCTTGTGCTTTGGATACATATGAAGTAGTTAATGTTCGGAGCCAGGTCTGTCTGAAAAGTCAATTGGTCCGAGAACTCTCATCTGAACAGAGGTGTTTCAGTTTGGTCCTGAAAGGTGTTCTCTCAAAAGATTCTGCACTGAAAAAACAAGTAGAAACCTGGTTGTTAACTTTTATTCATGTTTTGAAATATATTAGTTTGCTTAATTGGAATATAGTGGCAGGTTTAGGAAATAAGTTCAAGGTTTTCTCTTTTACTTAACTGTTAACTGTAAAGCTATTTTTTTTGTTGCTTATGTGGTTAGTTCTGTGTTTAATTTAAAGTTTGTTTTAACATAAAAGATACCTACGGGTCAGTGTTATCATTCTTGTGGTGCAGTAACATTTGCATTCAGTTTTACAAATTGCAAATAGTTAGCTTCTCGTCTGGTATCCTGACAAGCGTGATTGGTTAGTGCCTCATACTCTACCACTGGTGATGCATTGCTACATTGATGAATGGGAGGTATGCCACCCGCACCAAGGGTTCCAAGATCCATTCGGGAAGTGTGAAGTTCGCTCCTGGAATGAGCTTTCATATTTTTCCAACATTACAACCTAGGTGGGGAAAATTGGAGGATAATTCACTCCATATTATTGTGCCTAACTGGAATGAGAACTAGCTGATGTAAAAATTGGGGATGAGGAAGAAATATAGAACAGTTGAAGTGAAATAAAGTCTGTTGCACCATATCAATCTAAGGCACTTCATCCACCCCTGGTGACTTAAAAATAAATATGGTGGGAGGAGAGTTAACAAAGGTCTCCTGCTAAAATAGCCACACTGTGAGATCATGACATTTACTATACTGACTATGGAATGGTTCCCATTTGATAATATACCATTAAAGCTCACTCACTTGATCATCTCACTCATGGGATCAAATAAACCTGAGTTACAGGAGATTTAATAAACATATACTTGTAAATGTTCATAGGAAATTAATATACTGCTCATCAATTATAGCAAAAGCACTGGCAAGTGGTAGTAAAATAAACATTGGCAAACATTCAGTACAATCATATACAATACCCTTCAGACAGAGGTTTAATACTTAATGAGATTTTGTTCTCGAAACCACAAGCTTTATTGATGTGTTTTTGGCGTTGTTTTTGAACATATGTTTGGACGTGTAGTTTTGAAAACTGGAGCGAGCTCCCGTGCATTAACTTGATGAGTTATTGCAGAAGAATGCATTTTAAAAATAATGGGTGACAAGCACATTGACACCTTGTATTAGAGCAGCAATGCTCCAATCCATGGAGTGGAGTGTTACGGGCTTGATAGCTCACTTTGCTTATTTCCAGGCCTCGACTTGCGCTGTTTAGACAGGAATCTACAAGAGGGACTGTATAAAATATGTAAATAGGCAAACCAGTAGTACATTAAAATTTTACCCAGGCATACATGTAAGATACTACATATTGGAAGGAAAGATTGAATGCTTTGCATACACTGATGTAGAAGTAGCTAATGGTGAGCTGGATGAGAGATACGAAGATTCAACACTTCGTATATACTTGCATCGCAGAGCAACAATTAATGAGGGCAAACTGAATACTGAACCATATGGAGGTCTTGCTCAAATTTTATCGTTATTTAGTCGAACCACTGTTTGAATATGATGTATAGTTCTGGTTACAATGATACCAGGACGATATTTAAGCTGAAAAAGCAGTGCGGAGAAAATTTGGCCTGCTTCACCATATTACGGAACTGAGCTCGAGAAACTGGTCGTTAGCCTTTTAAAAAGTAGTGGGGGTGCTTTTGTTTAGAGCAGCATATAAGTTTTATTTAAAAATGTAATTCTGGGTTTTATACTAGATATTTTAGCACCACTGACTGACCCTGTAAATGACTGCTGCACGTGATGTGAACTGGAGCATGGCTTTACTTGCCCAGTATCTTGGTTAATAATACCGTGACGAGACATTGAACATAGATCCTTGTCAGATTACACTCACCTGTGTTAGATGGATTCGATATGCACCCGATCAAGCTAACACTCAGACTATGAGCTTTTCTTAAGATAAAACTGAGACAATGAGGAATGTTTGATACAAGTCAGTGAATGTACTGTAATTATGCCTTTTACTGCTCCCCCTTATGTTAAAAGGGCAAGTACTTTCTGACTGAGTGCTCTCTAAACATATGGTCAGGGTTTTTCGAGTAAAACAGGTTATAACTATTGGGCAAGGCTGAAAACACGGGGATTTTCTCCAGAAAAGACCAGGCTGAGGGGTGGAATAATAGAGATCATTATTATTATGAATGGATTTGGACAAATGTAGATGGGATGTTTCCATTAGTGGGGACTCCAAAACTGAAGGTTGTAAATATGCAATAGTCACTCATTCCAGTAACGAAATCAGGAGAATTTAATTTCAAAGACTGGTTGTCATTCGCAATAACCAAGATGCAGTACCTGTGGATCAAGGCTGGAGCTCAATGTGGGTCACGAGGTTCAGGAATAGCTTGGTATTTTTAGCAATTACAGTGCAGCATCTTGCATTTATATAGCACCATTTTAATGTAGTAAAATGTCCCTAAGCATTTCACAAGAGCATCAAACAAAATTTGCCACCGTCCACCAGGAGAAATTGAGGCAGGTGACCCAAAGCTTAGTCAGAAGAAATGTAAGCTTTAAAGAGTGGCACAGTGGTTAGCACTGCTGCCTCACAGCTCCAGGGACCTGGGTTCAATTCAGGCCTCGGGTGACTTTGTGGAGTTGTCACATTCTCCCTGTATCTCCTTGGGTTTCCTCTGGCTGCTCCGGTTTCCTCTCACAGTCCAAAGATGTGCAGGTTAGGTAGATTGGCCATGCTAAATTACCCCTTAGTGTCCAAAGAGCTAAGTGGGATTACGGGGATAGGGTGTAGGGTGCTCTGTCCAAGGGCTGGACAGACTTGAGGGTCAAATAGCCTCCTTCTGCACTGTAGGGATTTTATTGATTCTATGAGTGTCATAAAGGAGAAAAGAGAAGTAGTGGGTTTATGGTAGGAGTTCCAGAGCTTGTAGGCTTGGCAGCTGCAGTTCATGACTGCATGATTTTAAAATCAGTGATGCACACAAGGCCAGAACTGATGGAAGCACAGATGTCTTAATAGGGATTTTGGGCTGGACGTTAGGTTGGAGCGTTAGAGAGGCAAAGCTGTGCATGATTCCTTCAAGGTGGATTATGTAAACGAGGACAATGAGTAGGGACGGATGTGATGAAGGCTTCTCGAGGCTCCTTGGTGGAGAAAATGACGGAGGCTGCTCCAGTGACTCCGGCCACTCCAATAACAGCTGAGATGCTTGCTGGTGCCTTGGCAGTGGAGGAGGGTGAATTTGAGTCCTCTCCCCAGCTGGACCGAGCCTACCGGACCTTTTGGCAGAAGCCCCAACCCAGGGAACTACCACAGGCTGTTGTACGTTTCCACAGCGCCCAAAAGAAGGAACGGGCCCTGAAATGGGCCAACGAGCATCGAGACCATAAGTGGGAAGGCCACGCCATCAGGCTTTACCAGGACGTCAGAGCTGAACTGGAAAAGAAGCAGGTGGTGTAACAAAGCCAAATCCGCCGTGTATACGAATGGAGTTAGATAGGTTGCCCGTCCCATAGGTGGAGCGAGAAAGACATGAAAAATTGGAGTCCAGGTTGAATACCGAGGAGATTCTGAAAGGTATTGGGTTAATTTAGACAAGTAAAGCTCATGGCTCTGGCTTCGCCATTGAGTACAACGAGAAGTTTTTGGGTCAGTTGATTCTGTTAATATTGGTTAAGTTCAATGATTCCTTGTCCTGTTCGTTGTCCATTACACAGGCTCATATTTCCCTGACCCTGAAAAGGGACAAGGATCCTACGGAATGTGGGTCGCTTTTGAACGTGGACAGTAAATTACTTGCCAAGGTGTTGACGCTGCGATTGGAGCCCTGCCTCCCAGAGGTGATTGCGCAAGACTAGACAGGCTTCGTTAATATACGTCGGCTGTTAAATATCGTTTGTTACCCCTCTCTTGTGCCCGAGCCAGAGGTGATTATATCCTTGGACACCGGAAAAGCGTTTGATAGGGTGGAGTGGGGATATCGTTTTGAGATCCTTGGTTTGGTTACTGTATAGGGCCCCATGGCTAGTGTGCACACGTAATGCCTTGAACTTGGGGCTTTTTTGATGAAACGGGTACAATGCAGGGATGCCCATTGTTTCTATTCACTTTGGCAATTGAACCATTGGCCAAGGCATTGAGATCTTCCGATAGGTGGAAAGGGTTAAGTAGGGGATGGAGGGAACATAGTGTCCTTGTATGCAGACGATTTGCTCCTTTTATATTACATGCCCAGTCTTCACTATGGATGAGATACTGAAGCTACTGAGAACTTTTGGCTCCTACTCTGGGTGTAAGTTGAATCTGGATAAAGGTGAATACTTTCCAATTAATCCCCAGGGAGGGGAGCCTGTCTGGGGATGTTACCTTTTTGTCTTCCCAGATCTAGCTTTTGTTATCTGGGTATCCGCCAATTGCATTATGTTAATCTGGTGAATGGGGTCAAATCTGACTTGCGTACGTGGGATAACCTCCCCGTGTCCTTGGTGGGCAGAGCTCAGACTATTAAAATGAATGTCCTCCCAAGGTTTGTATTTCTTTTTCAGTGTCTCCCCAAATCCATTTTTGTAAGAGCTAACAAATTGGTGTCCTGGTGAGCGGTAAGACCTCCAGGGATAGACAGTTGGGTAGTTTAGCTCTCCCAATTTTATTAGCAGGCTGCCAATATTGAGAGAGTGCGAGGGTGGCTTCCATATGGGGGCAGATAGAGGTGAGTTCTTGTCGGGACACTAATTTGGGTGCCTTAGTAACTGCCTTACTTCTCCTGCGAAAAGTTTCTTGAATCTGGTAATGGTGTCCACCGGAGGATCTGGAAGCAGTTCAGGCAGCATTTTAAATTGAGCTCTCATGTCGTTGCCAGCCCCTAACTGTGGTAACAATCTCTTTGTGCCCGCGAGTTTAGACTCAACATTTCGGCCATGGGAAGAGAGGGGTCTAGAAAGATTTGGTTTTGGCCGGTTTGCCAGTTTGGAGAAGCTGTCTGTAAAGTTTCAGCACCCTGGGACTTTTTGTTATTTCCAGATTTGTGACTTTTTGCGGAAGACTTTTCCTTCATTTCCCTTGACGTCACTGTACTCTTTGTTGAAGAGGATTTTATCTTTGGTCTGGTGGGGTGAGTATTTTGGGTACCCATGGCAGGATCCGATGTGAAAATAAAGTGGGGGGGGTGGGGGGGTGAATTGGGTCCTATTTTGGATGACTAGGTGTGGAGTGAGGCTCTTCACATAAACTCCATATGTTTGGCTCAGTTTGATCCAGTTCAAGATGGTGCATAGGGCTTATCTGACCAAGGCGAGGATGAGTGGATACTTTTCGGGGATGGGTGAGCAGTGTTCTCGGGGGGGCTGGCGAATCATATGCATATGTTCTGGTTGTGTCCCAAGTTGTTAAGCTTTTGGGTCGCCTTCTTTAACACCGTGTCAGAGAGTCTTAACGTCAAACTGGAGCCATGTCTGTTGATGGCCATTTTCCGGACTCACCAGTGCTGCAGATGGTGGTGAGGGCAGATGTTGATAGCCCGGAGGCGAGGTCTGCTTGGGTGGAAGTCTCCTACTCCGCCCAGTGCCTCGACCTGATGTGGGTGACCTCATGGAAGTTTTACATTTGGAGAAGGTAGTGGGATTCTACCGGAGTTGGTCACGATCGGTTGTTAGATATTTTGTTTAGTTTATTATTATGGGTGGGGGGGGTTAGATTTAGATGTGTTCTTAACTATTTACTGTGTTCCTTCTATTTTGTAATTTTTAACATCCATTTTATATTGTTATAAATGAAAACATTTTCAATAAAATCTTTTTCAGAAAAATATCTGTTGGGTAGACTTTAGTTTCTCATTTTGGACGAATGAACAAACCGCAGTCTTCAATTTTATCTTTACTCACCAGTCCACGACTGACGGGTCTGGCCTTCTGTCTGGACCCATACCTTGAATAGTTTGTGTCTGCTGAAGCAGCAAAGCTTGCAAATAAGAACCTTTTTTAGGAAATGTATTTAACATCCAATCATTATCTTTGGATACTAAAAATTGCTTCAAGACAAAAATGCTGAAAATGTCTAATCGGATTCTGATGAAGTGACCCCACTTGATATTTGTGTATTTAATTTCTATTTTAGTTGCTCAGAGACTTGCAATGCATTTCCAGCTCTTTTCGAGACCAAGAAAATCAGAATAATATCAGGCGGAAAATATGATGTATCAACTATTTCCAAATGACAGCAGTTCTGATTACAAAACACCCAGTATTGGCAATATCAACAGGGTGTGTGAAATCTGATCAGATGCACAACATAATTGAGAAACTTGTGAGATTCATAGTTTAGTGTTGTGATGATATGAAGCGGGGGATGCTGATGACATTGGAGATACTGGTCTTGGAGTCATTACCAAACTTGATAGCATGGAGCAGCTGAATTAATTAATGTGATGGAGGTAATTAGCAAGCCTCGGCTCCAACTGTGTGTTTAAAATCGGCTCTATACCATTCTCTAACTCCGTAACTCTTTAAAAACTGAATCATTTGCAGTTTGTGGTCAGAAGTAAGGGCACTCTCTCCATCTTCCTCTCTTGAAAAGTAAGAGACATGCTGCCATAGGGTTCCACGAAAATAAACAACTTGCCAGTGCGTCCATCCATGTGGCCACCCATGTCTTAATTCAGGTTTGAGTACCGGCTGCATTCCATGGAAACCACGGCTTGAGTCCAATCCCACCCTTGCCCTGTGCTAATGTATGCATCTTCTCAAGCAGTCATTGGATGGCAAAGGATCCTGAATATTCCCCCCCCCCCCCCAGCCCCCCAAAAGATTTAGGCAACTGAACAACTTGTGTTTATATCGCACTTTTGAACATAATAAATTGTGCTAAGGTGTTCAAGGGAGTGTTGTGAAACAAAGTTTGACACCGTGCCACAGGATGTCTGACTGCAGCTGTACAGGGTCTTGGTGAGACCACACCTGCAACATTCTGTGAAATTTGGCCTCCTTACCCAAGATAGGATAAACTTGCCATAGAGGGAGTAAAGCAAAGGTTCACCAGACTGGTTCCTGGGATGGCAGGATTGTCGTTTGGGGAGAGATTAGGTCGACTGGGCCTTGGGCCTGTATTCATTGTAATTTGGAAGAATGAGAGGGGATCTAATTGAAACATATCAAATTCCGGATGGTGAGACAGATTGGATGCAGGGATGTTGTTTCCATGGGCTGGGGGTGGGGTCAAGAACAAGGGGGTCAGTCTCAGGATATGGGGTAGACCATTTAGGACCAAGCTGAAGAGAAACTCCTTAACTGAACGTGGTGAACCTGTGAAATTCTCCAATACAGAAGACTATAGAGGCCAAGTCACTGAATGTATTTAAGAAAAATATTTCTACTCTAGGGTATGGGGAGTGCAAGGGAAGTACGCTGTTGAGATAGAGGATAGCACAATTGCTTCACAGCTCCAGGGTCGATTCCGGCTTGGGTCACTGTTTGTGCGGAGTCTGCACATCCTCCCCGTGTCTGCGTGGGTACTTCCAGGTGCTCCGGTTTCCTCCCACAGTCCAAAGATGTGCGGGTTAGGTGGATTTGCCATGATAAATTGCCCTTAGTGTCCAAAATTGCCCTTTGTGTTGGGTGGGGTTACTGGGTTATGGGGATAGGGTGGAGGTGTTGACCTTGGGTAGGGTGCTCTTTCCAAGAGCCGGTGCAGACTCGATGGGCCGAATGGCCTCCTTCTGCACTGTAAATTCTATGATAATCATATTGAATGGTGGGCAGTCTCGAAGGGCTGAATGGCCTCGTATATTGGCTCTAAGGGCCAAATGACCTCCTATATTGGGACAGATTGACCAAGCTTTTGGCTAAGTTATAGATTTTAAAGAGCGTCTTGAATGAGAAACCTATGGAAAGGTTTCGGCAGGGATTTCTAGAATTTGGGGTCGAGGCAGCTGAAGGCACATTCACCACTAGAAAAGCAATTCAACGTAGACATGCTTAAGAGGGTCGAATTAGATGAAAGCAGATAGATCTACAGAATATGACTGAGGTAGGGTGCAGTAAAGCCATGGAGGGAGGGTGAGAATTTTAAGATCAAATCATTGCTTGACAGGTTCATTGTAGGCCAGTGAGCAAAGGGGTGTTGGGTAACCCAGTTTTAATACCTTCCAGAACTTTTATACCTGTGAAACCCAACTGTTTAAGGATGCAAACACATTGGGGAGAGTGCAAAAGAGGTTTACAAAGTAGTTCCAGGGATGGGTAGTGATGAAGATAGATTGGAGAAGTTCGGACCCTTCTTGGAAAGAAGGCTAAGAGGAGATTTGAGTGAGGTGTTTAAAATCATGCGGGGGGGGGGGGGGGGGGGGGGGGGGGGGGTTGGACATAGTAGATTGGGAGAAACTAGATTGCACTTGATAGAAGATTGAAAATGAGAGGACACAGATTTGAACTGATTTGCAGCAGAAACAAATGTGATATGCGAAGAAACCTTTTTGCAAGGTGAAGGTCCATGCACTGCCTGCGAATGTGTTGGAGGCAAATTCAATTGAGACATTCATGAGGGCATTCAATGATTGTTTCTATTCAAATAATGTGCAGGATTATGGGGAAAAAGGCAGGAGAATGACACCCAAGTCATAATGCTCATTTGGAGAGCTGGTGTAGACACAATGGGCCAATGGCCTCCTTTTGCACCATTACGATTAAGATGTTGAGTGTGGTCGACTTGATTTGTTTGTGATCCCGAGTGAAGCCATTTTCAGAAAAGGTTGTTGTGCAGCTGCACCCTGCAATTCATAGACATTTTTGTGCATTAACTGTGACTTCCAAACATTTTATTCAACAGTATATTTTTAAATGATATACTTGCAGAATTCAAGTTGCACTGCTCACTTTTCATGTCTTGTATTTCCCTGCTTCGCTCACTGAAGGACGGAATAAAACAGAAACTGCTGAATAAACTCGGGTCTGGCAGCATCTGCGGCGAGAGAAACAGAGTTCCTTATGACTCAGCTGAATTGGGGTAGAAATGTGACGGATTATATAGTTTAGAAAAGGGGTTGGAGAAAGTGGAGCAGAATTCCAGGTCAGAGCTAGGTCGGAGCAAAGGAGAGATTGACAACGATGTCAGGGTCACGAGACAAAGGGAGTGTTAACTGCAGCATTAAGGACTAAAGGAGGTGCTGATAGTGGCATAAAGGTAAGATAGCAGCATGTGTCAATAGGAGAAAAAAGGGTCCGTGCTCGGTGAAAGCAAAACTGAAGAACAAGTGACAGGAGAGTATGGGGATGTTTTGCATTGAAACAAACAAAACAAAAAAAGGGGATGAAGATGGAGGAGAAAGGTTTAGTTTAGTACAAAGTCGTTGAACAAAATGTGAGTCCAGAAGGCTGTAGCTTGCCTAATTGGAAGATGATATTCAGCCAGTTTGTCTGGGTTTCACCTGGAGCATTGCAGCAGGCCAAAGATGGACATGTCGGTATGCAAACATGATGCAGAGTTGAAATGGTAAGTGATTGGAAGGTCGGAGTCATGCTTGCGGGCTCAGTGAAGCTGTTTGGCAAAGCAGTCACCAAGTTTGTGTTTGGTGTGATGAGAGACGTTTCTTGGTTGTATTGCAAGAAAGCAGTTTCTACTTTGCTTGAGGCCCACTGCAAACAGATGTGAGGGTTGGCTATGAATGGAAGCCCACAACTTGGGCTAAGTGAATAGGTTACAAAAGACTGCCATTAGCTTAAACCTTTTATTCCACCCTGCATTGAAACTGAGCTCATGATAGTGTTTTTGATTCTAAGATTCTATGAACGTCATGTCTCTCTCATGCCAGAGGCTTCTTTTTAATTAAAAGAAATGTTAACGGGTAATGCTTGCTGGTCCTGGGTTGCTTTGTGAAGGTGGCGGTAAACTACCGTCTTCATCTATCCTTGTGGGATAGGACAAAGGTATGACACCAAAATTTAACCCAGTGTCATTGAAGAAATGCTGCTATATGCCCAAGAAAGGCTGAAAAGATTCTTGAGGCCGTTTTTAGGCTCACTGAAATCAGCTAATACTGAGAATCAAACCCGAGGCTTTGTCTGCACAGTTTAGTACAACAATATCTTAATTCTTGACTCTCCTAATGGCTTGGTGATTATAGGATTGGAATATACGAGATTTAAATTATTGTGGTGTAGTTGAGATAATCCATTCTACTTTGAAATGCCCAAAGTTCAGACCTATTGTATGATAACTAGGTAAAGCATTAAACTGTCAACCATGTACCCATTGCATTGATCAAGATTTTGAAGAGCTAAGTGTTAGTACTTGTGGTCTCCTAAAGTTAAGCGCAAGATGCTTGATTCTGAGTACAGTAAGTTTCTAAATTACTTGTTGGATTGGAATTTGACATTGTTCAGCTTTGCATATTACTCATTGTTCTTCTCATCATTAAAGAACAAGGCAATTTTATCCCTGGCATCTCAACAAGGCTGATAGATGAGATTCTGCGAGCGGTACAGGAGGTATTTGGAGGCCCCGAAGGCAAGGTTGTTGAAGGAGAGGCAGAAGCTCCAGATGGAGTTTGGGCTGGTGTCCACTGGGAAGGCAGAAGAGCAGTTGTGGAGGGACAGAGGGGCAGTGTATGAGTACGGGAGAAGGCTCACAGGATGCTAGCCCACCAATTTAGGAAGTAGGAGGCGGCGAGGGAGATTGGAAGGGTGAAGGACGGGAGGGGAAGAGTGGTACTGGACCCGGTGGGGGTGAATGGGGTAAGGTTGGAGAAAATCAAGTTCATTTAATGAGGGTCGGTCGATGGGTTTGCCTGGAGGCGGAAGCTGTTGATTGACGACTTAGAGGAGAATGGAGGTGGGGGGGGGGATGTCAAGATAATGGAGTTAAAATGGGGACGGACAGGAGAAGGGGAATGCTTGGGGGGTTGGTTGCTAGTTACTTAATATGATCCTGTTTGTTCTTGCACTTGTTTTTGTTTGTATTTACTATTTATACAAATGCTTTAATAAAATTATTTTTTTTAAAAACTCGGATAGGGCAATTAGGGATGGGCAATAAATGCTGGCCCAGCCAGCGATGCCCACATCCAATGAACTATTAAAAAAAAACTTTAAATTGATGTCCTCTGGTTCATGGCCATTCCATCAGTGGTGGCATGGCACCTTTTTTAAGCGAACCATGTTATGTGCGAGTTTTGATAACTTAGTGTTACTGCCTGCCTCAACATCGTGCCCTCTAATGCTTCATGGGGTTACTAACGCTTCATGGGGTTACTGTATTGTTCTATCACTATTTTGGGGTGTTCCACCATTCTGTTTTTCTCCATTTTACCAGGTTGAAAGTTTAAATCCAGTCCTTACTAATTTGCATGTACTCCAATGTAGGGGCCCACTGTGCTAAACCAGAACAAGTCCAGCAGCGCGGGTTCAATTCCCGTACCGGCCTCCCCGAACAGGTGCCGGAATGTGGCGACTAGGGGCTTTTCACAGTAACTTCATTGAAGCCTACTTGTGACAATAAACGATTATTATTATTAAAATTGCAGATACTAACTAATCTTTGTGTTCTGATTTACGGTATAGCCATCAATGAGGCGCCAGCACACTAAGTAAGTCAAGCCTCTTCCAAATCCTCCAGCGAGTTGGCTGGATTTTGAGGGCATGATTTTTAAATATGGCTCTACAGGTGCTGATGGTGTTCTGGTATTTTGCCAGGTGGCTCATCTTCAAATGAGCTTGGCTAGTCAATGTCTATTTTCCAGTGGAAATGAAGCAACTGGTTGAGTGTTTTTGTATTCACTTGCTCATTCTTGCAGGTGCGTGCTCGCGATCTTTCCTCTCTTTTCTTGGACCAAGGCTAATTGATGATCCTGCACCTTCTGGGCCACATGTTGGCACAAATTGGAATTTAGTTCAAGTCTTTCCTGGCATAGACTAGTCTTTATCAGTTTTTTTTCTTTTTTAAAATAAATTTAAAGTACCTAATTATTTTTTTCCAATAAATAATTTTTAACTTGGCCAATCACCCTACCCTGCACATCTTTGGGTTGGGAGGGTGAAACCCACGCAGACATGGGGAGACTGTGCAAACTCCACACGGACAGTGACCCAGAGCCGGGATTCGAACCCGGGTCCTCAGCGCAGTAGGCAGCAGTGCTAACCCACCGTGCCGCCTTGACAAGTCTGTATCACATGACTGAGCATTTCCCCACGAGCCATCTACTAAGAGGAAGAAATAGAATTGAATGAAATCCAGCAAGGATTTAAACTTAACATTTTCCAATGCAATATTTACACAATATCGTGTAGGTAATCTGATGGGTTCAAGTGATCTGGGGTAATCTGCATATAGCGGTGAATTATAGATGATCCAAAGGAAGTGAATCTTCAGGCTGCGCTATTAAATGTTGTTCTTCTCCTTATGAAAACCAATTGGTTTTCAAATTGTATCTAACTTTTCATTGGTGTTTTTAAAAAAAATAATTAAAAAATTCCATGTATTTCGATCACTTGTTTTCTCGGTGTTGCTGTGATTTTATATTTGCATTCACATATCTGACTAACTGGCAGGGAAACTGCAATTGAGAAAAGAGAATTGGAACTTAAATTTATGAAGAGTCTTTAACATGGTAAAATGTCCAAGGGGCAGACGGGTAGCAATGTAGAGCGGTTCGGGGAGGAATTTCCCAAGCTTGAGGCCTACGTCTTTTGCAAATATGTATTTCATTCAGTATTTAGTTTTAAATAGAGGTTGATTGAAGTGAGCCGCAGAATGCTTGAGGCTTGTGCCTGTAATCTCCCATTTTTATATTGTCTGTGCTTCTGCGAGAAGATTGAAATTCGAGTCCAGAAACTACCTTGGACAAGAGGGGGAACCTGATGACGAATCACCAGAAGCTATTGCCACTTAATGGTTCACACATCTTCAAATTAAATTAGAAAGCTTCCTCTCCCAAAATGAAAACAATTTAATTCTTTCAAAACTGTTTGTGTCTCTTTCTCCCCTCACCCCATCATCTTCTACCTTCTAATCATATTCCAGTCTGCACAATGTACTTCCGGAAATGCTACTTCCAGATAGCAACTCGGGAATAGAAACCCGAGTTGTTTCTTCATAATTCCCTATCTTCCCCTCTACCTCCCACTTGCCCTCCACTCCTGCACAGGGCTAAGGATATTGAGACCAATTGCAGTTCATCAAGTGATTGAGGTCAAGCACCATAAACACAGATGAGGAATTAAAGATGTTGCTGGTCTGTTTGGCACAGACCTGTACCATGCAGTACATCTACTTACATCTAGGGCACCATAGCTCTTCAACTTAATAATTGGGTACGTTTTCATGTTGGTCGTTCACAGTTTTAATAGTTTACACTGGTTAGGATCTTAAATTATAAAACCTACTATAAAAACTCTCTGTTTTAATGCTGTTATTTAACTATCTCCGTGGTCACTTCTTCCTCCAATTTGTAACCCTTTGCCCTGAAATCTCATTCCTCTGACTTGGACCTCTGTCGCAGCTTCTATTTTCAACGCACCATTGGTTGCCAGGCCGTTTTCCACCTAGATCTCACTCTGGAGAATTCCCTCCTAAACCTTTTTTCTTGCCTCCTGTGGCTCACAATATATTGTCTTTGGGACTGTTTTCCAACATTCAGGATACGTTCACTTTGGGACATTTGTCCAACATTAAAGGTGCTAGATAAATGCAAGTTGTTCACTTGAGGGCACATGCGTGAATGAAAAGGCGAAGCTACTAGTGGTGTGCTGCAAAGTGTATGGCATGCACAGATTTGGTTTAAAGTTTGGACTGGAACTGCAGAGATAAAGTAATTTCATTACAATTGTATTTACTGATGTAATTCTATTTGAGTATAGACAATCACTGTTTGGATTTAAATTTATGGAGCTGACCTTTATTTAATGATGTCGGGGGCTGATTGCCTCAGCTGTTTTTGCAGTGTTTGTAAGCATTTTTTGGACTGTTGGGACAAACCTCTCTTCCACAGTAATCCCTAGGATATTTTCACTGAGACTAACCAAGGGACGAATGACACTGTCTCTTTCACCCATCATTTAGCAGATGACTTGCTGAGTTGATTGCTGTTACAAACTGGCGGTTCCCCTTGACTTGGTGACTAGCTTTTTTTTAATAACCAATCTAGTTAGTTGTGGTATTCAGAGTCTCAATAGACTACACCATAGTAGTAATGGAGTGATGTTGGCGCAAAACTGCTCTGATGTAAAATAAAGATGATCTTTTTTCACATATTTTGTGAATGTTCAGTGCTACAGCAGCTCTTTCAGCAATAGGTAACTAATTATGGCTCAAACTCTTGCCTGACTTTGTCTTGTGTTCATGACTAAGAAGCAATTTCCTTAAGCAGGCGGAGTATCTTTTCAGCCAAAATCTGTGTTCCTGGAACACAATGCATTTGGTTTAGTATCTCTTGGGTTAACCATTAACTCCTAATGATAAATATATTGATCATTGGAGATCACATGAGTGGCGACCACATTGTCTTACCTTTTCTGATAGGTGGAACGTGATCCAAGAGACCAAAGTGCAGAGGCTAAAACTACTTGAAAAGATTTCTTTACAGATTAATTGCGTACAGATTAATTATATACGAAAGTCAAATGAGATTAAATATGTTGCATTTATTCAACAATCAGTCCATGTGGGGTTAAATAACCAGCATGCTTCTTCATAGACCGTTTGGATATTGTGTACGTGGATGATACTGAATCTTAATTCATCTAAGATCTTTTGATAGCGTGACGACATCCTGGGCTAGTGCGTGGTTGGCTCCAGGCCCCGGAGTCCCAACACAAGTGAATTAACCAGTAACCTGTATAACAATTCCCAAGTCTTTGGCCCTTTGGCTGCCCAATAGTTTACAGTCACCAGGTTTATAAGTTGAAACACAATTACTGTTTATTTATAACCAAAATAAAGATGAATCTTGCAGTTATTACAATGGAAAAAGGGCAAGCTAACCTACTGTCCCATCCTTTTCTCACACACACAACAGACAAACACAGATGGGATGGAAAGGGGTGAAAAATAGTATTATGGTAAAAATTATTGTATTCTTTGCAGCAGGCTATCCTCAAAGCCACCAGTGTACAATTTGTGATGATCTTCTTGCAGGAACATTCATTCAGTACTCCCAGGCAGTAGAATTTCTTCTGGAGAGACTCTTTAGCCTTTCTTAAACTGGGCTTCAACTCAAATGTCCACCTTCTCTCTTAACACTTTGCTTCGCAATAAAATCCAGCTTTCAGCCTGAGTTTTATTCTCAATCCTTCGCAGTTTCACTAAAATTACATCCAGCCTTACTGGGAAAAGAGAAGAGTTCTTGCACTGGATTTTTAGAGAGATGTCATCATAGCACGAGAGAAACAGAGCTGTCCCTTTCAGCTTCAGAACTAAAAGCGAAACTAAAACAACCCAGCCTTGCTGGGGAGAGACATTCCAGAGCCAATCACCATTCGTTATCAGCAACGCCCAGCATTTTGAGTCAGTTCGTTGGCCACAGCCAAGCAAGTCAAAACTGAGTCCTTACTGAACTCTCCTTAAATTAAAGGTAAATGCTGCATTAAAGTTATGGGCCCATTAATCCTCCATGGATAAAAATTGTAAGCAAAATAAAATATCGGGAAAAATAAGGGAATAGGCAGGAACAACCAGGAAGATCCTTACATTAGCTCTGACTACTCTGCTTCAGTTCTGTAATTTCTGCTATTGGGTGCATTCCTTGATGTAAACAGTTTGGCTGGGAGTTTGGCTGGTCTCTGTTGAATTTTTAATGTTTGAATGCTCATCTCTTCCTCTGTATATTCTTAATGGCTCAGCAATTGGAGAAATTACAGCGCGAATATGAAACAAACCTCTTAGATTGTATTGATCACCAAATAACTTTTTGTTTTGATTAATTCTTGACTAAAGACACCACCTTATTTACACATTTTTAAAATTCAAAACGCTGTTAAAGTAAGATTGTGTGAAACAATTGTGTATTGGGTCACCATTTTTGGAGAAGAATGGAATCCCTGAGATACAGCTGACTGAAGAATGGGGTCCCTGAGATACAGCTGACTGAAGAATAGGGGTCCCTGAGATACAGCTGACTGAAACCAATTTTTAAACCTGAGATATTTTGGATCAAACATTATCACAGATAAATTCTAGAAAATACCTTTTTGGGGCTAATTACATTCTGTAGATGTACCATGGGCGCTGTGTGACAGTGGCCATTGGTATTATTCATAAGATCCATTTACAGCAAACGGCAGTTGCACTGTTAACCCATGGTAAATGTTGGAGGTAGGAATTTGGCCAGTTGTTCACAGCATTCATTGCATAGTTTGTTCCCTCAGTGCATGAGCTTAATGCAGCAAAACGTTTTATCTATTATTATTAACGGTAGATACTTTTGGCATCCCTAAAAACGTTCTATAGTGAAAACATAATGAGTATTAAAAGTAGCTTGTGTACTGTAATCACTATGAATATAACCTTTACAACAAGATGATCCAATTCTTTTGGCTCCGTCGTTAATCTTTCGGATGAACATTAAAGTGGTCTGTTCCTTATGCATTAAATATCCTATGGTGTTATTTAAAGAGGAGCAGGGGAGTATTTATATACTGGCCAACCTTCCGCTGACTGATTAGCTGGATCTTCTCATTGCTTTTTGTGGTACACCGCTCGAACAGAATGAATGCGGATTACAGGGACATGCACTTCAAGAGCTAATTAATTGGATAAAATGCTTTAAGATGTTTCAGTACAGTAAGACGATGCAGTATTAATGCATGTGGTTTATTTACTGTTGCTCCTAACCCCCAGTATTAAACTAGAGTAAACTGTTTTACACTAGCTCTTTTAATTCTTACTAAATGCCACGAACGCAAATTCAATCGGTGAGTTCCCTGAATCCAAAGTGCTGAAAAACTCTTTTCTCGCTGAAAATAATCATTGATTTATTATTGGTGTGCAGCGAAAACATTCAAAACCACATTTGATTGTCTGTCTAATATTCTAATTTCGGAGGTTTTGTTAATCTGAGGAATTAAGTGGGCTTGGTGCTCTGACAAGATGTGCAACGTTTCAGCATTCCAGACAGTTAGAATCAGGGAAAAGTCACAAGTTAGAGTTTACTGCTGAAAATTCAGCCTTTTGCACATACAAAAGCAGTTGTCCGTTAATTTGAATTGAGCATTATAAATAATAAGACAAAATAGAGCTTAGTGTTCAAAAATGTTACAAGATGGGTTTCTGAACTCAAACGTTGTATTTGGGGGCGTAGACTTGGGTAAACCCATAACTGCACACAGTTAATAAATATCGAATGTATTGTCTGTATTTCTTGCATGGAAGGGAATTACCAGGGAAAGTGTTAATAATTCTACACTTCCTGCACCAATACACGCATTCTTATAAATAAAAGCATTCTTATAATTTTGCACTGGGTTTATTTAGTTCACTTTAAATCTTTACTGTTCAAAACTTTGTGCCACAGCACCCAGTTTTTAGTATTACAAATGCCATATTGAATCCAAATGGTGTCAGCAACACACTCTGAACACTGGTGCAGACCACACTGGATACCATTTTGGCAAGGCCAAATAAGAGGCATTCTTTATCCCTTTCTGAAGCAGGAATTCGACCCCATGTTTGCATATTGTTTGTAGTAGCCTAATGCCTGCTTTTGTTCCCTCTTGCGCAAACCAAAATTGCCTGAAGCAGCCAACATAAAGACTCGTTGTCTCCACGATAAACAGCCTGGACTTAAGAATGGACTATAATCACTGTCACCTCTGGTCCTGAGATCTCCGACCTTATTGCTGACTCAGGCTTCGAGGCTTACTACACCCTAAACAATACTCCAATCTAATGTTGCCTTGAAGCAGCCCAGCTGTGCAGTAACACGAAAGTTACTGCACAGGCTATAGGCAAATTAGCTTTCTTATTGCATGAGTGTGCTCATACAAAAAAAAAATGGAGGCCTCTTCTTAAACAAATTGTCTGTGCGCGCCAACGAAAAAAAAATTAGAGGAACCATTGGTCCAGACCAGTGCCGCTGCCATATACGACTCTTGATGGCCCTCTGATCACACAAGGCCTAGCCACCTTTCTTCCAGAGCTGATCTTGGACAGCCACTCGGTTAAGCAGTGACATAAAAGTCTGTGCCGGCTCCTACTGCTGTGCCATTTGCATGATGAGGCCCAAGCCCAAACTGCTGGGCTTCTTGGACGTCCCCATTTGAATTCTGGATGATGGTACCCTGCGAGCGAGGGAGCCAAAAGTTCCTCTGTCTTGTTTGGGGAAATTCGAGTTAAGAAATCACATCACTTTGTCCTTGCCTAGCAGTAATATGTAACTTTTGTATGTGGAAGTTCTATAAGTGAAGAAAAATGCTAGCTTAATTTTGCTTTTATTTCTCCATTTAATCTCGTTCGCAAATCTTCTTCAATGCACTTCAGTGTGTGTCTTGTGCACCTTAGAGCTTTCTGATTTAATTGTCTTTTCTGCCTCTGTCAGGCACTGAATCGTGGTTCAAAATTAGCCCTTTGTAATCACCTGACCAGTGCAAACTTCAGTGATGCCAGATTAAAGCAAGAATCCACCCCTGCACCTTTCAGACCAAGATCAAGTCAAAGAATCGTAAAAGTTTCAGTAGTGAAGGAAGAAATTTGGCTGTTGGTCTGTGCTTTTAGCTCCACATTGGTACTATTCTAATTCCATTATCCTTCTCTTTGTACGTATCCTTTAGCATTTGTCCGCTTCAATGTGTGCCTAATTACTTCTTAAATATAATTGACTTCACAGAGAGCGATTTATATTTTGTGATTGAGCTACGTTCGAAGACAACCATACCAGAAGATATCTGTCTATCTCTCTTGTGTATAGCGCCACTTCCTGTAAGTGCAACATTTACTTTCTGTCATCCTTAAACTTCCTAAATCTAAGCCTAGCCTATTTGTTATACTTGCCTCAGATTGGTTCCTTCTTCCTCTACGACTGTTGGCTTTGAGTCATTCCAACTTTTGATATGCTGTTCTGTACAGTCAATTTTCTAAAGCCTGTGAAAATTGGGCCTCTCTGCCCCATCTATCTTCTGTCAGGGAAGTTCTATCACTGCATTCTAGGATGTAAACAGAGAATTTAAAAGCCCAGTGAGACTTGACAATAGTATCCAGGCTTTTCTATGACAGGGCAGGTTCCAATGAATGGCTTTCTGGCACTTGCCAGGAGCATGTCAAGTGTAAAGCTTATTTGTATTCTAATTGCTGGCACACAGTTGACAATTATTACAAGTGTAATGAGCGCTGCAATTAAGATAACATTCCTCCTCGGTGCTTGGAAACCTCTTCCATTTTGAGGGGGCAGAGGGAAATAAAATTTCTCTTCACTAAATATCCAAAATATCCACTGACTCCACCCAGCAAGCACAATAATACCACTTTCTATGCCTACCATCTTGATTATTTCCAGGTGTCTCACCCATGCACTGCTTTCAAAACCCAGCAGCATATCCAAGTCACCACGATCTCTCCTTCCAGTGGCCCAAACTGTACCGCCCCACCTCTCTCCAATCCCATCCCTGAAGTCTGTGCCCAGTAAATCCCTTCCCAAATGCTCCCACACGTTCACTGCAATTTATTACTACAAATTCACCCTCCCACTATTGCCACAACCTAACATTCAGTCTCATAGAATCATAGATTCTACAGTGCAGAAGGAGGCCACCCGGCCCATCGAGTCCACACCGGCCCCCGGAAAGAGCGCCCCACCCAAGCACACACAACCACCCCTTCCCCACAACCCAGTAACCCCACCCAACACTAAGGGCAATTTAGAACGGCCAATCCACCTAACCTGCACATCTTTGGACTGTGGGAGGAAATCGGAGTACCCAGAGAAAACCCACGCAGACATGGGGAGAACATGCAGACTCCGCACAGACAGTGACTCAAGCCAGGAATCGAACCTGGGACGACCCTGGAGCTGTGAAGCAATTGTGCTAACCACTATGCTACCGTGCTGCCCAACACGCGCACACCACACACTTGTGAACTAGCCAGTATCTCTACTTCCAAATGATGATCCCTCACTGTTTCTGGAACCCTGGCATGCTCTTGCCATTAAGTAAGTTGCTGTTTTCCCTCCATGTACTACAAGAAGCCGCCTTTTTGGAACATCTAGCACCTTTCAAAAAAGTAAGTCATAAAGTTGAGTTCTTGAGCAAGTAAGCATTATATACAAAGCTCCCGATTTATAATTTCCACATAAATATGGACAAAATTGTATACCTCAAACCTGCAATTATCATTAATAATCCCATAATCCATCACAATTTGAATGATATGTTGATGGTGTCAAACACTTGTTCTCCATCTCACCACCAGTAACACTGCAGGTGTATTCGGAGTTAAAATATTGAAAAAAAACTACAAGTGCAAGACATCACATTTTGTTGCAAAGTTACCTGAAATTCTGCATCCATTGATCTGAACCTATGACTGGTGAGCAGTATTCCCTTTGCAAAGTTCCCTGATACTTTGAATAAACTCTGTTTACATAAACGTTCCGTTTACTGGTACTAAAGGGTGAAGCCGCAGAGTAGCAGTGGTTGAGTTATCTATTCAGTCGTACAATTTTGTGCATTGTGATATACCACGTCTGCCCTTGTACAACCTTTCCCCCCCCCCCCTTTTCTTTCTTTATTTTTTTTACAAAGGGGCAACTTAGCGTGGCCAATCCACCTACCCTGCACATCTTTGGGTTGTGCGGGTGAGGACCATGCAGACACTGGGAGAACGTACACACGGACAGGGTGCCGGGATCGATCCCGGGTCCTCGGCACCGTGAGACAGCAGTGCTAGCCATTGCACCACCGTGGTTTCCCCCTTGTACATCATTTAATGTATCATTACAGTCATAGGAGGTCCACAGCTTATATTTATATAGTGCCTTTAACATCAAAATATCCCATGGCACTACATAGGAGTATTGTAAATGAATGTCCGACACAAGGAGAAATGTAAGTCAAATTAACAAACGTTTGGTTGACTTCCGGTTGCGGTGATGCACTGCTAAGCTGCACGTTTCGGCAGCTCCCGTTCTAACGGACTTTTGGGCTCTTTTCGGGAGCCCCAACGGAACTTTTTTCAGACCAAACCCAGTGTGGGGTGACTAAGGAAGGTGTCCCCCCGGGTGTGTATGGAAAGGACCAGTGGCAGTGGCCAGATTGCGAAGGATCCTTTGGAGCAGCGGCAGAGAAGAGAAGGAAGAAGCAAGATGGCGGCGGATGGAGCCCAGATGACATGGGGCCCGGACCAGCAAGGATTCCTCCGACGGTGTGTGGAGGAACTAAAGAAGGAGGTGCTGGCGCCGATGTTATTGGCAATCGATGGGCTGAAGGAAACACAAAAGGTCCAGGTGATAGAGCTCCGTGGAGTGAAGGCAAAGGCAGCCGAAAACGAGGATGAGATACAGGGCCCTGTGGTAAAAATGGAGACACATGAGGCGCTACATAAGAGATGTATCGAAAGGCTGGAAGCCCTGGAGAACAGTTCGAGGAGGAAGAACCTACGGATTCTAGGTCTCCCCGAAGGAACAGAGGGAGCTGACGTTGGGGCTTATGTGAGCACGATGCTCCATACGCTAATGGGAGCTGAGGCCCCATCGGGCCCCCTGGAGGTAGAAGGAGCTCACCGGGTCCTTGTGAGAAGACCAAAGGCGGGAGAAATACCAAGGGCGATAGTGGTGAGATTTCACCGCTTCACGGACAGAGAGGCTGTTTTGAGCTGGGCCAAGAAGGTATGGAGTAGCTGGTGGGAGAATGCGGCGATACGAGTGTATCAGGACTGGAGCGCGGAGATGGCGAGAAGGAGGGCGAGCTTCAATCGGGCCAAGGCGGTGCTTCTTAGGAAGAAAATAAAATTTGGGATGCTGCAGCCGGCGCGATTGTGGGTCACGCATCAGGGCAAGCACTACTACTTCGCAACGGTGGATGAGGCATGGACCTTCATCCAAGAAGAGAAACTGGACTAGAACTGAGAGACTGATGTGGGGGGGGGGGGGAAACAACGAGGTTGTGGTACAGAAATGTAAATTGGGGAATTGGAGGTTTATAATATTGAAACGATAGATGAGGAATCTCTCTCCTCTAGATGGGGGGACACGGAGAAATGTGGGCGCCGGTGGAAAAAGGGACTGAGGGGGGGATGGGGAGGGCCATAGGGGGCGGGGCCGATAGGAAAGCGCGGGGTTTTACTCGCGCTATGGAGATGATGGCGGGAAGATGGGCGCAGGAAGGAAGAGAGCTCCACACGCAGGGGGGGTCAAAGAGAGAACGGGGGAAGCCGGGGTCAGTTAGAGTTAGCTGACTTTCGGAAGCATCATGTTGGGCCCCCCAATCAGGCTGATCACGTGGAATGTGAGAGGCCTGAATGGGCCGATTTAAGAGGGCCCGGGTGTTCGCGCACTTAAAAAGACTAAAGGCAGACGTAGTCATGCTTCAGGAGAAGCATCTGAAGGTGGCGGATCAGGTTAGGTTAAGGAAAGGATGGGTGGGGCAGGTGTTCCACTCTGGGTTGGATGCGAAAAATAGGGGGGTGGCGATACTGGTGGGGAAACGGGTGTCGTTCGAGGCCAAGAATATAGTGGTGGATAACGGGGGTAGATATGTGATGGTGAGTGGTAGATTGCAGGGAAAGGAGGTTGTGCTGGTAAATGTATATGCCCCGAACTGGGATGACGCGGGATTTATGAAGCGGATGCTGGGACGTATCCCAGACCTGGAGGTGGGAAACCTGGTAATGGGGGGGGGGGGACTTCAATACTGTGCTGGATCCAGGGCCGGAAGAAGGCCGGCAGCGGCCAAGGTGCTTGGGGGGGGGGGGGGGGGGGGGGGGGGGGGGGGGGGGGGGGGGGGGTTTATGGAACAAATGGGGGGAGTGGATCCGTGGAGATTTGCTAGGCCGTTGGCCAAAGAGTTCTCCTTTTTCTCCCATGTCCACAAGGTATACTCCTGAATAGATTTCTTTGTTCTGAGTAGGGCACTGATCTCGAAGATGGCAGGAACAGAGTACTCGGCCATAGCCGTTTCAGACCATGCCCCGCACTGGGTGGATCTGGAATTAGGAGAGGGAGCAGCGCCCACTCTGGCGACTGGATGTGGGACTATTGGCGGATGAGGGGGTCTGTGGAAGGGTGCGGAGATGTATTGAGAGATACCTGGAGGTCAATGACGATGGCGAGGTCCAGGTGGGGGTAGTATGGGAAGCGCTGAAGGCGGTGGTTAGGGGAGAGTTGATCTCCATTAGAGCTCACAAGGAGAAACAAGAGGGCAAAGAAAGGGAGAGATTAGTGGGGGAGATTTTGAGGGTGGATAAAAGATATGCGGAGGCCCCGGACAAAGGACTATATAGAGAGAGGCGAAGACTTCAGACGGAGTTTGACCTGCTGACCACCGGAAAGGCAGAGGCACAGTGGAGGAAGGCACGGGATGAGATATGAGTATGGGGAAAGGGGGAGCTGGCTGCTGGCCCATCAACTTCGCAAGAGGATAGCGGCGAGAGAGATTGGGGGAGTTAGGGATGAAACGGGAACTACGGAGCAGAGAGCAGGGAAGGTAAATGAGGTGTTTAAGACCTTCTATGAGAGGCTATATAAGTACCAACCCCCGGAGGGAAAAGAGGGAATGCAACATTTTCTGGACCAACTAAGGTTCCCGAGGGTGGAGGAGCAGGAGGTGGCAGCTCTGGGGGCGCCAATTGAGGTGGACGAGGTGACTAAAGGACTGGGGAACATGCAAGCAGGGAAGGCCCCGGGACCAGACGGGTTCCCGGTGGAATTCTACAGGAAATATGTTGACCTGTTGGCCCTGCTGCTGGCGAGAACCTTTAACGAGGCCAGAGAAGGGGGGATACTACCCCCGACAATGTCGGAGGCGACGATATCACTAATCCTGAAGCGGGATAAAGATCCGCTGCAATGCGGGTCATGTAGGCCTATCTCACTCCTAAATGTAGACGCCAAGCTCCTGGCAAAAGTGCTGACGACGAGGATAGAGGATTGTGTCCCGGGGGTGGTGCATGAAGACCAGACATGGTTTGTAAAGGGGAGACAACTGAATGTCAACGTTCGACGGCTGCTGGGGGTGATAATGATGCCCCCAGCGGAGGGGGAGGCAGAGATAGTGGTGGCGATGGATGCGGAGACGGCATTCGATAGAGTAGAGTGGGAGTATTTATGGGAGGTGTTGAGGAGGTTTGGGTTCGGGGAGGGGTTTGTTAGATGGGTCAGACTCCTATATGGGGCCCCAGTGGCAAGTGTAGTCACAAACCGGCAAAGATCGGAGTATTTTCGGCTACACGGGAACAAGGCAGGGGTGGCCCCTGTCCCCATTACTGTTCGCGTTGGCAATTGAACCACTGGCCATGGCGTTGAGAGACTCTAAGAAATGGAGGGGGGTGGTTAGAGGGGTAGAGGAACATCGAGGAACACTCTACGCAGATGACTTGCTGCTATATGTTGCGGACCCTGTAGAGGGGATGACAGAGGTTATGCAGATATTGAGGGAGTTTGGAGATTTTTCGGGATACAGGCTAAATATAGGGAAGAGCGAGCTTTTTGTAATACACCCCAGGGACCAGGGAAGAGGAATAGACGCCCTGCCGTTAAGGAGAGTGGAAAGGAGCTTCCGATATTTGGGGATCCAGGTAGCTAGGAGCTGGGGAACTCTACACAGACTTAATCTGACGCGGCTGGTGGAGCAGATGGAGGAGGATTTCTAGAGGTGGGATATGCTGCCGCGCTCATTGGCGGGCAGAGTGCAGGCGGTAAAAATGATGGTTCTCCTGAGGTTTCTTTTCGTGTTTCAATGTCTCCCCATTCTGATCACAAAGGCCTTTTTCAAGAAAATAGACAGGAGCATTATGAGCTTTGTGTGGGCAGGGAAGACCCCGAGGATAAGGAGGGGGTTCCTGCAGCGTAGCAGGGACCGAGGGGGACTGGCGTTGCCCAGCCTGGACGACTACTACTGGGCCGCCAATGTGGCGATGGTTTGTTAGTGGATGAGGGAGGGAGAGGGGGCGGCGTGGAAGAGGCTGGAGATGGCGTCCTGTAAAGGAACGAGCCTAAAGGCGCTGGTGACGGCGCCGCTGCCGTTCTCCCCGAAAAGGTATACCACAAACCCAGTGGTGGTGGCAACCTTCAGGATCTGGAGTCAGTGCAGGCGACACGGGGGTGACGGGTGCCTCGGTGTGGTCCCCGATCAGGAATAACCACAGGTTTGTCCCAGGAAGGATGGACGGAGGGTTCCAGAGCTGGCAACGAGCAGGAATTAAGAAACTGAGAGATTTGTTTATAGATGGGACGTTTGCGAGCCTGGGAGCGCGGGAGGAAAAGTATGAGTTGCCCCCGGGGAATATCTTTAGATATATGCAAGTGAGGGCGTTTACGAGGCAACAGGTGAGGGAATTTCCGCTGCTCCCGACATGGGGGATCCAGGATAGTGATTTTGGGGGTATGGGTCGGGGAGGACAAAGTGACGGAAATATATCAGGAGATGAGAGACGAGGGGGAGGCGCTGGTAGAGGAGCTGAAGGGAAAATGGGAAGAAGAACTGGGGGAGGAGGGGCTGTGGGCTGATGCCCAAAGTAGGGTAAATTCCTCGTCCTCGTGTGCCAGGCTTAGCCTGATACAATTTAAGGTTCTACAGAGCGCATAAGACGGGAGCAAGACTGAGCAGGTTCTTCGGAGTGGAGGACAGGTGTGGGAGGTGCTTGGGAAGCCCGGCGAACCACACACACGTGTTCTGGTTGTGTCCGGCACTGGATGAGTACTGGAGGGGAGTGGCAAAGGTGATCTCAAAGGTGGTGAAGGTCCGGGTCAAGCCAGGCTGGGGGTTAACTATATTTGGGGTGGCAGAAGAGCCGGGAGTGCAGGAGGCGAAAGAGGCCGATTATTCTGGCCTTTGCATCCCTGATAGCCCGGCGAAGGATTCTACTTATGTGGAAGGAAGCAAAACCCCCCGGCATGGAGGCCTGGATAAACGACATGGCAGGGTTCATAAAACTGGAACGAATGAAATTTGCGCAGAGGATCGGCTCAGGGGTTCTCCAGGCGGTGGCAACCGTTCCTTGACTATCCCGCGGAACGTTAAGGGAAAATAGATCGACAGCAGCATCAGCCCAGGGGTGGGGGGAGGGGGAGCATTATTTTTTGTTACTTTGTTAGTTCACCATATTATTTAAATAATGTTATTTATCAGTTACTGTACTATTTTTATGTTGATTTGTAAAATGGAAAAATTTGGTTTGAAAACTTTAATAAAATATATTTAAAAAAATATATTTAAAAACAAAAACAAACGTTCGTTAAAGGGGTTGGTGTTAAAGAATGTATTAAAGGAGGCAAGGTCAAAGGGATTGGTGTTAAAGAATGTATTTAAAGGAGGAAAGTAAATTGAGAGGCATGGGAAGGGTTTTCCAGAGCCTGGGACCAAAACAGCTGATGGCACAGACACCAATAATGGAGAAGTTATAATTGGGAATACACAAGAGTGCCAGAATTAGAGGAGCGCAGACATCTCTGAAGGGTGATGAAGATGGACAAAGCAATGGAGGGATTTGAAAATTAAGATGATAAATTTTAAAGTCAAGATGTTGTTTGACATGGAGCCAGAGTAGGTCAGCGAACACCGCGGTGGCTGAAAGGGGAATAGGAGTTGCTGTGAGTTAAGACACAATCCATTGAGTTTTGCAGAGGACAGAATGTGAGACCAGCAAGGAATGTGTCAGAGTAGTCAAGTGTAAGGGTCCTTCCTAACGATTCCCTTCTTTTGCCGTTATCATTTTGATCCAATTATGCTTAATGCACGTATACCTTTAAGTCGAGCAGGGGAAGCAAGGAATTCAGAAGTTCAAAACCGAGCACTCTGCTCAGTTTGTGAGCTGCAAAACTCAGACTTTGTGACACCAAAGAGATGTGGTCAGACTGGATTTGATTGGTTGGCTGGTGTCAAATGAATTGGCCAAAAAGCCATATTCTGCCTGGTAACAGGTGATGATTGGATCCTGCTTGAGTGCGATGATTTCCAGAGACCTAAGGAAAGCAGAGTTGGGTCCCTGGATACTCTGTGAATTCACCAAATGATCAAGAGATAGTCTTTAGATGGCGGAGAGATCAACATTACACCTTCAAAGTGCTGGCTGCAGCTCCAACACTAAAACAAAACCAAAAAACACAGACACGCCCAAGCTTTTGTCAAAGTGAAACTAAAAAGCAGAGCCAGAGCTCAGTTCCACCCACACTTTGACATCACGGCAGTAACTTGAGCAGACAAACATTTCTTAAAGTGACATTCTCATGACACTTGTCCCCGTGGTGTGTGTGTGTATATATTTCATTATAAATTGTTTAAATTTACAAACCTGGTGACTGTAATTATTGGGCAGCCAAGGGCCAAAGACTTGCAGTATTTTTCTAAGAATTATTGGTTAATTCAGTTGTGTTAAGAGTCTGTCTCAAGGGGGGGTCTGGAATTGACTGTGCCCTAGCCCAGGGAGTCGTAACACAAATTTGGAAATAACGAGGGCCTTCCAATTGAGCACAGCTACAAAGATTAAATAAGACACCATGAGTGTCTATGTACCATGTGTTAGAGATAAATAGATAAAATAGTATAGATAAACCAAGACCACAAACATAACCACAGACCTTCTGGTACAGAATCTTTTTTTAAGAACTAGTTTAAAGCACAAAGTATTAAAAATATAGAAGGCAGTATTTTCATGCTGGCTTCTTGTAACCTGAAGCTGGAAATTTACTAGCACCCGTCAATCTGCAACAGCACTTGACCTTAGGATTTATAGTAATTAGGCATTAAAGTCTAAAAGGGACCTGGTAGATTAAACACAGCTGAACCTTGGCACTAGCGTATATTGTGTGTTGATATGGTGCAAGATTTCATCAGTGGAATTTCTATTTTAAAAAAAAACACACGGGCAACAGTAATTTGCAAAAGCGCAAACTAATCACCATTGGAGCAGTTGGCAAAGTGAAGAATTCAGTAGCATTGGTAGTGTTCAGTGACACGAGTCCTCAATACAAAGCAGCTTTTGCATTTAGTATTAGTTCATGGCTTGGAAGCTAATTCCTGTTTGTACAGTGGCATACGCTTTAAGCCAGGCTCAGCAACCTAATCCATTAGTGTAGACTGACTGGAGCTGGTCGTTTGTATAGTTAGGCACCTCCCAAGTTCTATGTGCAATATATAAATATACAATCTCATTAGGGTGTTTTGATGTATCAAACTCGCCACAATTTAAAGGATACCCTCCGATAATAGGAGAGGTGGAAAAGCTGGGAGGGAAGATTTTGCTGCCTGGCACACTGATCTTGATGGTTTCTCTGTCGCAGGTTTACTCACATTATTATTCCCTTGACACTAACATGATCCTATTGTCGAAGGTGGAGCTGCGTGAGGTTGACAGCAACATGGAATATGTAATTTGACACACTTAATAGCGGGAAACACTTGGGACTTCGGTGAAGGTCTGACCTCAATAGAAAATCATAAATACAGTTGAAATAGCAACAGGATCAGTAGGTTTGCAACAACATTCATTGATCTGTGCCACATAGGTTTCAAAACCAAGATCATGGTGTGTTGCAAATGAGAAGAACAGGCCACATTCTTAACAGTTACCATTTTTACCAAGTTTTTCACGTGTGCTACACATCAGACATTCGGGTCAACTGGAAAGCAAAACACACCACAGTGTGGATGAATAGTCCAGACTAAAACGAATCGCCAACTTTATTTACAAGATTTTAAAAATAATCCTGAAAATGCAGATGAGCAGCATTCCCGTGCTTGGAAGTGGTGCCCCAAGTCTTGGGCGTCCTTTTCAAAGTCATTTAACTGGGGTGCTGGGGAAGGTAATAATGGGTACTGTCTCACTTGGTGATCGTAGTCACCAGTTTTACCCTTCAGGTAAATGTTGAACTTTGGTTCTGAATTATGTTTGATCTGACTTGGATATCAAATGGCTTGGCAGCAAAGTGAGGCTCTGAACTCTGATTAGTGTCTCAAAAATATAACAGCTGCAAATGCAATGAACTTATAGATGATCAGCGAAAGTCGCCAAGTCCCAGAGGACCATATGCTTGTCTGGTTTTTTGGAGAGAGAGAGAGAGCTGACTGGTGGTGATTTAACCGGAGGGTTTCCCTCAGGTAGGGACAAGGTTGAGAATAACCTCAGCTGGTAAGGGAATTAAACCCACACTGTTACTGTTGCTCCGCATCACTAACCAGCCATCCAGTCAGCTCAGCTAGATGTCCAGTAACAATGTCAACAGATTAGTTGCATCTTTTTCCCCTCCACTGCCTACAAATATAAACCATAGCTGTCTGGACAGATTTGTGAATTTATTGAATCGTAGAAATTTATGGCACCGAGGCTGTTTGGCTTGGTGACTGTGCCAGCCAAAAAAAGTGATATGCAGACATAATCCAATCCCAGCTCTTGGTCCATCGCCTTGTAGGTTACGGTTCTACTTCAAGTCCACTTAAGGTTCCTGTCTCCCTTTCGGGCAGTGAATTCCAGACTCCCATCACCATAGAATAGAATCTAGGTGGAAATAAATTGTTCGCAACTTGCCTCTAATCCTTCCAGCAATTACTTTAAATCTATGCCCCCTGTTTATTGAAATTTCTGTGAAGGGAAAGAGGTCCTCCCTACCCACTAGGCTCCTTATAATTAATTTTGTGCTCAATTAAATTTCCCCTCAGCCTCCTTGTTTCAAAGGAAACAACAGTAGACTATCCAATCTTTCCTTGTGTTTTTTGTGCCTCTTTAATGCAATCATGTTCTTCCTCTAATGCTGCGACCGGAATTGTACATAGTATGCAAGCTGTGGCCTAATTAGCGTTTTTTATAGTTCTTCTATTCTATGGACTAGAAAGTATGCTGTAATGCCAGGATTTTGTAGTTTGTGCATTTTTCATCTACCTATTTCTTCCTTCAATAAGCTTCTAAAACCCAACCTTCGTGTAGTCCAACTCTTTTGATTTGTCTCCTCTCAGTTGTTACTCTTGGTGCTATGCAGTACTATGGGCCTTAGTCTTTGGGTTACTGAGTATGCTCCTGTTTCTGAATTGGATAGTGTGTGTGCATGTGTGGGTGCGTCATGTTGTGCAGGGCCCCTTCCTGTGTATGATGAAACATTTATTTCTCGGTCAGATTTCTGCCTGTCGCTTTTTGTTAAGTTTACAGATCTGAAGGACCATGCTGTGAGTGTGCTGCCACACGCTAACTTACTAATAATCAGTTTATCACTGGGATGGATGAGCCATTAGCCACATAATATTTATTTTTTTTAAACTCAACCAAACATAATTAGTTACCATATTGTGCCATTGATTGAATAATGAAATTTCCTAGACTGTTTAAAAAAAACTGTTTTATGATTTTCTAATGTCCCGTTTTGCACACTGGGTGTGTTTTTGGATTGAGTGGTTGAAACGTAGAGACTGAAACTGCCTAGGAATCTGTGATTTTGCATATTTCACTGTAGTGTGTGCACAAATATTTTTCCTCTGTTTAATAGTTTTTTGCAAAAATATTAGCATGCAGCAACACCTGGGAGACTGTTTTGGACAGATAAGTGCAAGTAATATCGTGCCAAGCAATTGTCAGATGATGATCATCTCCAACAAGAGATAGTCTAACCATCCCGTTTTGTATTTCTATCATAGAATTTACAGTGCAGAAGGAGGCCATTCGGCCCATCGAGTCTGCACCGGCTCTTGGAAAGAGCACCCTACCCAAGGTCAACACCTCCACCCTATCCCCCATAACCCAGTAACCCCACCCAACACTAAGGGCAATTTTTGGACACTAAGGGCAATTTATCATGGCCAATCCACCTAACCTGCACATCTTTGGACTGTGGGAGGAAACCGGAGCACCCGGAGGAAACCCACACACACACGGGGAGGATGTGCAGACTCCGCACAGACAGTGACCCAAGCCGGAATCGAACCTGAGACCCTGGAGCTGTGAAGCAATTGTGCTATCCACAATGCTACCGTGCTGCCCATATTTAACAATACTACTTTCACCAAATCTCTCGTCGTCAACATCCTTGGGGGTTACCATTGACCAGAAGCTGAACCGGACAAGCCACATAAATACTGTGGCTGCAAGAGCAGGTCAGAGGCTAGGAATCCTGTGGCAAGTAACTCACCTGATTCCCCAAAGCCTGTCCACCATCTGCAAGGCACAGGCCAGGAATGGGATGGCATACTCTCCACTTGACTGGATAAGTGCAGCTCCAAGAACACTCGATGCTCTAGACCATCGAGGGAAAAGCAGTCCGCTTGATTGGTACCCCTTCCAAAACCGTTGACTCCCTCAATCTCCAATGCAGGTAGCAGCAGCGTGTATCATCTACAAGATAAACTGCAGAAACTCTCAGACTCCTTTGGCAACATATTCCAAATCCATGTCTTCACTATCTAGAAGGACAAGGGCAGCAGACACATGGGATCACCGCCACCTGGAAGTTTCCCTCCATGCCACTCCCCATCCTGATTTGGAAATATATCACTGTTCCTTCACTGTCGATGGGTCAAAATCCTGGAACTCCCTAATAACACTGTGGGTGTACCGATACCACAGGTACTGCAGTTGTTCAAGAAGGCAGCTCGCCACTACTTTCCTAATTGGGGATGGGTAATAAATGCTGGCCAAGTCAGTGATGCCTGCATCCTGTAAATAAATGAATTTCAAAGTATCTGGGGAGTCACCTTCAACCAGAAATCTAACTGGACCAGCCATATAAATACTGTGACTACAAGAGCCGATTGAGGCTGGGTGTTTGAGAACTCATCTCCTGTCTCCCCAAAGCCTGTCCACTATCCACGGAATGCTCCCGTCCCACAAATGAATAATTTAATAAATCAGTTGAGCTTCGCTCCCGGCAGGGTTTGTAAGTGTCCACTAGGAACCTGAGCCATACAAAGAAGGAAGGTTCCAATTCCAGATCAGGTTGGCTGGACTCTGCTGAGGACCAGTGGAACCTTGATCTTATCGCAGATTGATGAATTGGGGATTCTGAAATGTGCAGCTGCCAGGGCCAAGGATCAGCTTTAGCAATTCCATAGTATATATTTTTGCCTACTTAAAAGGGAAGGTTAAGAAGAGGTTAGTGGACAAAATTAGGCACATGGGATTGGGGGTAATGTATTAACATGGATCGAGAATTGGTTGACAAGACAGGAAACAGAGTGGGAATAAATGGGTCTTTTTTTGAGTGGCAGGTTAGTGGGGTACCACATGGATCAGTGGTGGGCTCCAACTATTCATCATGTATATAAATGACCTGAAAGAGGGAATCAAATGTAATGTTTCCAAGTTTGCTGACTACGCAAAACTGGGTGGAGTTGTGAGGAGGTTTCAAGGTGATTTGGTAAGTGAGTGGGTGGCCAAACACTTGGCAGATGCAGTACAACATGGCTAACAACATGGCTGTTGTTGTTGTAATACCAAAAATACCTCCATGTTTATTTTTTTTAAAAGAAAATAAATTCCCCTCTTATGCCTCCTGTTTATGAACCCCCAACCAAGCGGAATAGAGCCATCCTCGACCTGGCTGTCTTGTAAATTTATACGCTTCAATTAATGCTGTTTGCAGGCCATAAGGTGTGTAGGTTACACCAGCAACTTCCTGAGACTCCAAGACTGCTTTCAGGCATACTTTACTTGAGCTATAGAATAATGCAGCACCAAAAGAGGTCCCTCACCCCATCGTGCCTTATCAGTATTTTACAAGAGCTATCCAATTCTGCCTCTAGTCTTTACCCATAAGTCTGCATGTTTTATTTTCAGGTATTTATCCAATTCTCAGGGTATATGTTATTAATGACTCTGCTCCCCCCCCCCCCCGGGCGGGCTTTTTGGGGAGCACATTCCAATCACAGCTCCTTAGATTAAAAAATGTTCTGCTTGTCTCGACTGCCCCCCCCCCTTCTCATTTACCAATTACCTTTTATCTGTTACTGATGTCCCTACCAAGTGGACTAAGCGATCTTCAGCCAAGCAGCAGAAAGTGTGCAGAGTGGCTGGCAGCAGATGTTCATTGCTGGCCCAGTTGAGCTGCTTTAAGCAACATGCTGGAGGTGAGGGAGAAACCATTTTTGAGGTAGTTCTGCAATACGCTACCAGAGGTGGTACTGCAGTGTTATTTACTTTGGTCACTCTAAAATAGTAGCAGTATTCGATATTTGAAGCACCACTCGTTTCATTTACATTCATCTTTTGCTTCAGCTTCTGGGAGCATTGTTCGTGTGGCTGGCTGGCTACAACAACCAAGGTATTGGGACCCTGAACTCCTTCAATGAAAAACAGACCAAGAGAAAGCATCCTAAACCAAGTTGTTGTGTAATCTGAAACAGAGGAGGAACAACACCATGTAAAGGCTGGTTTGGGAAGATTTGGGGGCAGCATAGTGGATAGCACCGTGGCTTCACAGCACCAGGGTACCAGGTTCGATTCCCTGCTGCGTCACTGTCTGTGCGGAGTCTGCATGGTAGCATAGTGGTTAGCACTGTTGTCTCACAGCGCCAGGGACCCGGATTCGATTCCTGGCTTGGGACACTGCGGAGTCTGCACGTTCCCCCCCCCCGTGTCAGCATGGGTTTCCTCCGGGTGCTCCGGTGTCCTCCCACAGTCCAAAGATGTGCAGGTTAGATGGATTGGCCATGCTAAATTGCCCTTGGTGTCCAAAAAGGTTAGGAGGGGTTATTGGGTTAGGGGGATGGGGTGGAAGTTGAGGGCTTAAGTGGGTCGGTGCAGTCTCGATGGGCCGAATGGGCCGAACTGTATGTTCAAAATTAGGAATGATTTTTTGCATCTTGTTAAGCTGAAATATAAATGACTTGCTTTGTAGGGTTTTAGCAGTGGTAATGTGTAACGTGTGCCTGTCTATTATAATCTGCAGCACAACAGTGAGTTGCTAATCTGCTGTCAAATGCTCCCAGCAGATTTTATAATTGAAATCACTTTCACTGCAGGGGTCAATAATTCCACTGTTCTGAGGTCAGTGGTCAAGACCGAAAGGAAACACTTGACTGAGTCTCTGTGGTAGATTCAGAGGGAAGAGGGCTGGAAACAAAAACAAAACTGGAAACAGTAGAAGAAAATGGAAAGAATGCGTGTGTGCGTGTGGCGTGTGCGTGTGGCGTGTGTGTGTGGCGCGTGTGCTGAGTGATATGTTTTTCTGTTTTCATATACACATGAATTTAATATGCATATCATTTATAAGCCACTAACAGTAGTGCTATGAACTGCAGGTGCATTTTACGGTTGCATCTTGTAGATGTAGATATACATATTTCTTGTCATAGGTTCTGATAGTTTCTGATGTCTCAATGTATTCACCAGTCCCAACAATGGCTTTGAGGTTTCTGTTTTGTTTTTGGTGGGAAAGGAGGTGGTGTTGACAAATGGCACATTTAATAAATGTCTGAGTTGTCACAAAACAAATCCTGGTATATTGTACCAGGTCCACTGTTCTGGCTCAAAGTAGTGTTTGTGAGAGTTGGAAGGAAAGCAGCATTAAGCAGCACTTGGGAGTTTGGTCCATATGCACAACATGACACTTGAGAAATCTGGATATTGCAGTCTGCTACTGAGTCTGTTCGTTCAGGATAGCGAGTGGATGTGAGAAGACCTCAGCATTCTGGAGTGAAAAGTTGTTGGGAGAGAGTCGGTCACTGAAAAAGTGGGCGGCACGGTAGCATAGTGGTTAGCACTGTTGCCTCAGCGCCAGGGACCTGGATTCGATTCCTGGCTTGGGATACTGTGTGGAGTCTGCACGTTCTCCCAATGTCTGCGTGCATTTCCTCCGGGCACTCCGGTTTCCTCCCACACGTTCCGAAAGACGTGCTTCTTAGGTGAATTGGACATTCTGAATTCGCCATCTGTGTACCCGAAGAGGTGCCCGAGTGTGGCGACTAGGGGCTTTTCACAGTAACTTCATTGCAGTGTTAATGTAAGCCTACTTGTAACACTAATAAAGCTTATTATTATTAAGTGACAATGGGCTACTTTAGTTTTTTTTGTCTAGTGAATTATATATTTGTGTATTCATACTTTGAATGCAAGCTACTGCTATCACATGTTTATATTTGCTCTCAAATGGCTGACAAAATAAAACAGCCAGAAGAAATTTCAAATATTTTAAATGGCATCATCAGCTTCACTTCTAACTCGTTTTAATGATAGCTGCTTGCTAACTGCTGGTTGGTCATTTTTGCTTGTTATTTGTTCAGTAACGGGATCCTTTTGTTTTTGATGGATAGTATTTGAGCTAGTCTTTTTCTTGGTTGAGATGTGAAGGTCCTAGTGCTCTACTATTCTTGCCGACTTGCAAGGTGAACCAAAAAGATACAGCAGCAATGTATTTTTAAAAACCTATTGGAGTGTCCTACAGCAAGTTAACAGTTCTGATTGGCACTGTACAGTGCCTGGGGAGAGGAATGGGGGACCTACTGTGCTCTGGCATTGTATTTAACTGTTTCCTATACCAAAAACATTAAATCATTGTGCTTCACACTCTGTCCCTCCCATACATATGTCATTCCTTCACTGAAAGAGTCAGGCTTGGGAGGCAAGATCAACACTTTGTAATGTTTTATTTTCAACTAACAAATAAGATAGCCCAGATGAGACCTTAGAAACAGAAAGGCAGGATTAGTCCTAAGCTTACCTATTGCTGAGCTACATATTTTCTGTTTGTATGTAACAGCTGAACGTTTTTCAGAAATTTTTCTTTTAATCTTGATCAAGGGTGGATGAGGTAATGATTCAAGTTTGCTGTTCACACGGCTGCGGCAAGGCTCAACTGCTGCTCTTTCAGTTGCCTGTGGGTGACCGAACGATCCTTGTTTGAAATGGCCACTCGATTCCGTGCTCCCCATCATCAGCTGTTGCTGCTTTACACCACCGTGAATAGAAAATGGAACCTCCGTGTTCGTTTCCATTCTCGTTAAATTTTGTTTTGCTCCTGGCATGTTCTAACACTGGCCCTCTGTTTTCTAGATGTTCTCGAACAACGATGAAGCTGTGATAAACAAGAAACTCCCAAAGGAACTGCTACTCCGGTAAGAACAACACAAATCAAACCTCCACTGAAGGTTCCTCCTGCCCTCTTACGGAGACTATAGATTAAAAACTATGTAAATCTTTAAATGGTCAAATTTGGCACATGTACAAATCCACAATGTTGAAATGTAACTTAAAAGCAATATTTGTCTTTGCATCAATGTGTTGGGATTTACCATGTTTACCGTTCATGTTACTGTGTGGTTGACCAAAGGGCAGTGACTTTCTAAGGTGTAGAGTGTGTCTGTAACATTATTCCATTCCTCTTTTCTCCCGGCAGTGAAGATGAACCTTTGTGGCCAAATACTGAACAAAATCTGACCACGTAAAGATGGTAGAATCTAGATGACTTTGAGACCCAGGTTGAATGGAAATTCCTTTTGCTTAAGATTCTAGGGCTTGGATGCTGATACAATTGACAGTAGCACAGTGCTTAGCACAGTTGCTCACAGCGCCAGGGTCCCAGGTTCGATTGTCGGCTTGGGTCACTGTCTGTTCGTCTGCACGTTCTCCCCGTGTCTGTGTGGGTTTTCTCCGGGTGCTCCGGTTTCCTCCCATAAGTCCCGAAAGACGTGCTGTTAGGTAATTTGGACATTCTGAATTCTCCGTGTACCCGAACAGGCGCCGGAATGTGGCGACGAGGGGCTTTTCACAGTAACTTCATTGCAGTGTTAATGTAAGCCTACTTGTGACAATAAAGATTATTTAAAAAAAAAAAAAAAGATTGGTTAACACTTTATTCATGTTTTTTGGTAACCATTTTTGTACTACATATAATTGTAAACCAGTTTAATTTCTGGTTATTTTTGCAATCCTCCGGGCAGTATTCAGAAGTTCTTTTTTTAGGACACCTGCAGGTTCTTTGGTAAGATTTCATCCAAAGTACTGATTTGAGATAAACAAATTATTAATTAGTACTGTTTTTGTTTTGTCCTTTACCCAGTAAACCTGAGGATTGTTGGCTTGGCACAGTTAATAGCATTTTTGTCTGAGTTAGAAGGTTGTCTGAATTGGAGGGTTGCCTGAATTGGAGGGTTACAAGTTCACTCTGGACACTTTATTCGTAAAATATCTGAAAGAGCATTCTAAACATTTCAATGTGGCTATCTCATACAGTGCAATAATATTCAGCTTTTCTATTGATCAGCTTGCACTCTGAGATGCTTCAATGTCGTCAAACATTTCAGACATTTCAAAATGGTCATTACAAATGTTACAAAGATATTAAAATTGTTTTACATCAATTTTAAGTTGCACTCTTCAGGTGTTTCCATACAATTTGATACATGTAATATTGTAACAGTCCTTCCTGTTTATTTCCTTTGTTCCCATTTCTTTAATGTTGTTTTATTATTTTGCTCCGGCATCGATCTCTTTTGTCTAAAAGAAGGATTAAGGACCCACAGGAATGTGGATCTTGTAGGCCGCATCTCCCTGCTAAACACTGATGTAAAGTTGCTGGCTGAGGTGCTGCCAAAACGGCTGAAGGGATGCGTGCTGGAGGTGGTGTCTTGAGGATCAGACCGGTTTTGTTGAAGAGCAGCAGTTGTTCATCAACATTAGGCGACTGTTGAATGTGGTGATGACTCCGTCGAGGAGAAAGGTGTCGGACGTTATTATGTTAATTGACGCGGAGAAAGCTTTTGATTGGACGTGGAGAAAGCTTTTGACTGGATAGAATGGAGATACTTGTTTGAGACCCTTGGGCGGTTTGGGACAATGTACATTTCTTGGGTGCGATTGCTGTATGCCGCCCCCATGTCAAGTGTGATGATGAACACTATGAGCTCTGGATTTTTGAGGCTGCGTAGGGGCACAAGACCGGGATGCTCGCTGTTGTTTGCATTGGCCATTGAACCTTTGGTTATTGCGTCATGAGAGTGGGAGCCATTGAAATGGAAGGTAGGGAACATAGGGTGTCATTGTTTGGGGGCAATCTGTTGTATGTCTTGAACCCGCTGGGGTGCATAGTGAAAATAATGGACTTGTTAGGGAGGTTTGGCGCTGTTACTGGGTATAAATGGAATGTGGTAAAGAGGTATTCTCGGTGAATGCCCAGGGGAGGAGTACTAATTTGAGAGCTGTGCCATTCAAGCTAGCCAAAACAAGGTTTCAGTATTTGGGAATTCAGGGGACCCACAACTGGGCTGTGATGCATACGTGGAACTTGGCCAATTTGGTAGAGGGGGGTAAAAGCTGATGTGAAGAGGTGGGATGCCCTACTGCTGTCCTTGGAAGCTGCAGACCATAAAGATGAACAATCTCCCAAGGTTTTTATTTGTTTTTCAGTCCCTCCCAATATTCCTTCCAAAGGCGTTCTTTCGGAGGGTAGATAGGTAAGTTACTCTTGAACTTTGTGTGCCCAGGAAGCCCAGGATTCAAAGGCTATTTTTGCAGAGGGGACGGCAGATGCAGGGGCTGGTGCCCTAAACCTCCTATATTATTGTTGGGTGGCAAATATGGAAAAGGTGCAACATTGGTGAGGATCGGGAGGGTTGGAATGTGTACAGTTGTTGGAGGCCTTCTGTGCGGGCCCCTGCTTCAGGACACTGGCGACGGCCCCCTTCCTGTTCTCCCCAGTTAGATGCACCTTCAGCCTGGTTGTGGCGTCACCCATCAAGGTGTGGGCCACCTGCTGAGACCGCACTTTGGAGTGGGAGTGATGTCTCTACTGGCTTTGAAATGCGGGAATCATAGGTTCGTACCAACAGGGATAGACATGACATACAGGAGTTGACATAGGGAGGGGGTAGAGCGGGTCAGAGATCTGTCCGTGGAATCGAGTTTTTCAAGGCTGGAAGAGTTGCGGGAATTGTACCAGCTGCCAAAGGAGAGTGAATTCAGGTGGATACAGGTGCGGGACATTGTGTGCAAGGAGCTCCCCTCGTTCTCTCAGCAGCTGGGGCACACCATGCTGGATAGATTGTGAACGCAGGACGAGCTGGGGGGGAGGGGGAAAGAGTGTGGAGATTTATGGGTGGTTGTTGGAAACTGAGGGGTGGGGGCAGGGGGGGTTGGGAAAGTTACATTTTCTGTCCATTTAATTATAATACTGTACATAATAAAAGATTCCTTGTGATAATGTTACAGACTTGATGACTGTCATTTATTGGGGCCCAACCAAGGACCTTAGAACATAGAACATAGAACATTACAGCGCAGTACAGGCCCTTCGGCCCTCGATGTTGCGCCGACCTGTGAAACCACTCTAAAGCCCATCTACACTATTCCCTTATTGTCCATATGTCTATCCAATGACCATTTGAATGTCCTTCGTGTTGGCGAGTCCACTACTGTTGCAGGCAGGGCATTCCACACCCTTACTACTCTCTTGAGTAAAGAACCTACCTCTGACATCTGTCTTATATCTATCTCCCCTCAATTTAAAGGTATGTCCCCTCGTGCTAGACATCACCATCCGAGGAAAAAGGCTCTCACTGTCCACCCTATCCAATCCTCTGATCATCTTGTATGCCTCAATTAAGTCACCTCTTAACCACCTTCTCTCTAACGAAAATAGCCTCCAGTCCCTCATAACGAAAACAGCCTCCAGTTTCCTCAAAAGATCTTCCCTCCGTACCAGGCAACATTCTGGTAAATCTCCTCTGCACCCTTTCCAATGCTTCCACATCCTTCCTATAATGCGGTGACCAGAATTGCATGCAATACTCCAAGTGCGGCCGCACCAAAGTGTTGTATAGCTGCAACGTGACCTCGTGGCTCCTAAACTCAATCCCTCCACCAATAAAAGCTAACACACCGTACGCCTTCTTAACAACCCTCTCAACCTGGGTGGCAACTTTCAGGGATCTATGTACATGGACACCGAGATCTCTCTGCTCATCCACACTGCCAAGAATCTTACCATTAGCCCAGTACTCTGTCTTCCTGTTATTCCTTCCAAAATGAATCACCTCACACTTTTCTGCATTAAACTCCATTTGCCACCTCTCAGCCCAGCGCTGCAGCTTATCTATGTCCCTCTGTAACTTGTAACATCCTTCCGCACTGTCCACAACTCCACCGACTTTAGTGTCATCTGCAAATTTACTCGCCCATCCTTCTACGCCCTCCTCCAGGTCATTTATAAAAATGACAAACCGCAGTGGCCCCAAAACAGATCCTTGTGGTACACCACTAGTAACTGGACTCCAGTCTGAACATTTCCCATCAACCACCACCCTTTGTCTTCTTCCAGCTAGCCAATTTCTGATCCAAACTGCTAAATCACCCTGAATCCCATGCCTCCGTATTTTCTGCAGTAGCCTACCATGGGGAACCTTATCAAACACTTTACTGAAATCCATATACACCACATCAACTGCTTTACCCTCATCCACCTGTTTGGTCACCTTCTCAAAGAACTCTAAGGTTTGTGAGGCACGACCTACCCTTCACAAAACCGTGTTAACTATCTCTAATCAAATTAAATACCTTGGGTATTTTAAATAAAATCTTATATCACCTGTGTTGTGACTCCCGATCAAGTGGGGCTGGAATTGACCCCGCACTAGCCCTGGGTGTAGTGACAATATTCACTGTACACATTCAATCAAAATCATGCAGCCTGAGGGGGTTCTATACAATTCCCCTCCCCTCAGTCAGATCTACAGAAGCAAATTCTAATTTAGGCTGACACTCCAGTGCAGGCTGCTGTATTGTTGGAGGTACAGTTCTTTGGATGACACTTCAGGGTAAACTGAGGTTTCATTTGCCATTTCCAGTGGTTGAGATAACATTAAAGATTCCATGGAACTTCTAAAGAATATGAAAGGGTTTCTATTTGGAAAAGCATAACTTTGAATGACCTAAGAGAGTGCAATTACAAAGGTAGCTTATTTTAGAAAAATGGTGAGATGGGAGGTGCAATATGATCACAATCCGTGGAGAATGAGGAAATGAGTAACAAGGTGCGGCACTTTATGGCTTTATTTCCAAAGTAAAAAGCATGGAGAATGTTTATCTTGGTATTAGCAGTAATATAAAACTTGCTTTTTGTTCAATGTACTGGGGAAGTGATGCTAGGAAACTGGAAGTTTAAAGATTCGCCATCCGATTTTTGTTTGTGTAATTTACAATTATTTTTAAAAGCTTTCCTTGTAGTTTACTTTGCCAGCTGCCAAAAATAATTTGGGCAGGAAGCAGGATTAAATTAAACACCAAATGATTATTAAAATACTCAGGAAACAATGTAATGTTTTAGCATTTAGTCTGTGGAAAAATACTAAAGTATTTTTGTAATTTAATACTATTGTACTGTGGGAAGCATGGAATGTGCAAGCATAATCGTTTGGACCACAAACATGCAACTTTATAAATAAGTTGGGGCATGAGTGGTGGAGAGAGTAGAATCTTGTGTCCTAGTGTAATAAGCTCATGATTCCCCCACTTTCCAATACTGTTCACAGCTGTGCTGTCTATTAAATGCTGTAATCCAGAGACCTGGACTAATGATCTGGAGAGATGCATTCAAATCCCACCACAGCAGCTGGACAATTTAAATCGTGTTAATGAAATAAATCTGGAATAAAAAGCGACTATCAGTAATGGTGACCATGTGACTACCAGATCACCATATAAACCATCTGGTTTACTAATGTCCTTTTAGTGCAGGAAAGCCACCATCCTTATGCGATGTTGTCTATATGTGACTCCTGACCCACATCAGTTGTTGATAACTGCTTGGCAAATCTCTCCGATGTAAAGAGGGTCTCTCACCACCTCATCAAGGGTATTTAAGAATGGAGAACAAGTGCTGGCTTTGCCAGTGGCACCCAAAACCAGTGAATGAATGAAACAAAATGTATATTTTTGAACAATTAGGAATGGAAAATAAACAAATCCGTACTCCCAAGCAGGAGTAGGCACTTCGCCCTTTGAGCCTGCTCTCCATTTAAGAAGATCATGATTGATCTGCTTTCCTAGAACATAGAACATAACCTAATCTCCACATTCCTGCCGACCTCCGATAACCTTTTGCCCCCATGCTTAGCAAGAATCCATCCGCCTCCGCGTTAAAAATATTCAGTGATGAACATCAAGTGGTGCAATGTAAGGGGAAGATGTGCATGAGGTGGTTCCCACTGGAGAACTGATGTTTTTGTCCATATTCTGGGCTCCACAGGTTGTTTCTTCCTTCGAAACTCACAAAAGTTATCGGGGTAGAGTTATCTCTTTGCTGAGATGCCCAGAAAAAGCAAAGCCAAGTTAAATATGCTTTTATTATTGTTTCTGTCAAAATGGGCAATTTCACATTTTCCCACATTGTGCTCCATTTGCCAGATCTTTGTCCACTCTATCCAAAGGCCTTAGTAGCCTCCTGATGCCCGCTTCACAACTTAATTCCATTTTGTGCACCTCGTGCCTAATTCGAAAGTTGGCTTCCTTTATCTAGAAATATTCTGTTTGGGGGCTGGCATAAAAAAGAACCCATAAGTGCTTCTCATTTCGAATGATTTTTGAATTTTCTACACGCTTTTGCATTTAAGAAAAAAACAGATTTGTATGGGGTCGGTGTGTTATCAGTAGAGATCTGTGGGTTTCTTTGAGATCTCCTGCCATTCATGATATTTGTATGTCGTTTTAAAGAAGGTAATATAAAGTTAATACACCAAGTGATGCATTGCTCATCCACTAATAAGGAATGTGAGTTGGTTTAGACTGTCATTAGACAGGTTAGTTTTGTGTTACTGATGAAAAATGTTGCAATAGCAATCCCACTCAGTAAAAGAGGAACCGCAATTTTAGACATTTTGGTGCATGCACTTGGCTGAGGAGAAAATGATGCAAAACTACTATCTGTGGGGTATTGACTGAACGCCCAAGTCAGAATCCCCCTAAAACTTGTTAAATTATCAATGCAAGGGAAATTGGCAGTAATCAAAGAATTCTGGACCAAGTAAATTGATGGGTTATGGAGTGGGAGTAGGATTTTAATGTGGGTAAATACAAACAAATCCATATTTTGTGCAGCAAAACTGAATTTTAAATAGAACTATGTAGAAACTTTCAGCACTAGAATTCACCCCATCCGGTCTGTGGGAGTGTTTATGCTTCACAAACTGCCTCGATCCCACTTTGTCTTGTAGTATTATTATACATATTCTTTCTCCCTCTTGTATAGCTTCCTGTTAAATGCATCTGTGCTATTCTCCTCAAGTACTGCTTGTGGGCAGCAAGTTCTGTATTTTGCATGTGGTGAGGAACATTCAGTATTTAAGGTGGAATCTGATATGGATGTGTATATTTTTTAATAAATATTTCATTGAGGTATTTTTGGTATAACAACAAAATAAACAGTGTACATGAAACTATAAACATAGTGCAAAAGCCGTCTCCCCCCCTTACAGGTCCCACCTTTATTAACCCCCTACTCTAAGCTAAACTAACCCCCCCCCCCCCTTCTGCTGACAATTAATTTTCCGCAAAGTAGTTGACGAACGGTTGCCACCTCCGAGCGAACCCAGTGACCCTCTCAAGGCGAACTTGATTTTATCCAGACAGAGAAAGCTAGCCATGTCCGCTAGCCATGTCCGACAGCCAGGTCTCCGACTTTGGGGGCTTTGAGTCCCTTCAAGCTAATAGTATCCGTCTCCGGGATACCAGGGAGGCAAAGGCCAGAATGTCTGCCTCTTTCTCCTCCTGGATTCCTGGGTCGTCCAGCACCCTGAAAGTCACCACCTCTGGATTAAGTGCCACCCTTGTTTTTAACACCGTGGACATGACATCTGCAAACCCCTGCCAAAATCCCCTGAGCTTCGGACATGCCCAGAACATGTGGACGTGGTTCGCTGGTCCTCCCGCACATTTTGCGCACCTGTCCTCCACCCCAAAGAATCTGCTCATCCGGGCCACTGTCATATGAGCCCGGTGAACGACCTTGAATTGTACCAGGCTGAGCCTGGCACATGTTGCGGACGCGTTGACTCTACTCAACGCTTCCGCCCATAGACCATCCTCTTATCTCTCCTCCCAGCTCCTCCTCCCACTTGCGGTTCAGCTCCTCGGTCTGCGTCTCCTCTGACCACAAGTTACTTGTAAATGTCAGAGACGCTCCCTTCTCCTACCCACCCTCTGGAAACTACCCTGTCCTGAATCCCCCTTAGCGGTAGGAGCGGAACGGTTGACACCTTTTTACGTTGGAAGTCCCGCACCTGCAGATACCTGAATTTCTTTCCCCTCGCCAACCCAAACTTCTCCTCCAGCGCCCTCATACTCGGAAAGCTCCCCTCTATAAACATATCCCCATCCTCTCAATCCCTGTTCTCTGCCATATCCGGAACCCCCCATCCATACTTCCTGGGGCAAACCGGTGATTATTACAGATTGAGGACCAGACCGATGCTCCCACATGTCTCCTCCAATGCTCCCAGACTCTCAGGACCGCCACTACCACGGGGCTGGTGGAGTTCTGTGCCGGCGGGAACGGCAGAGGCACAGTTACCAACGCCCCCAGACTGATGCCCTTGCATGAAGCCGCCTCCATACGCTCCCATGCCGACCATTCCCCCACCACCCACTTCCTGATCATGGCTATATTTGCTGCCCAGTATTAGTTAGTAAAATTTGGCAGCACCAGCCCACCCTCTCCCTGACTCGGCTCAAGCATTGCCTTTCTTATTCGCCGGGTCTTGCCCGCCCAGACAAAGCCAGTGATCACTTTGTTGACCGTTTAAAAATGGACCGCGGAATAAAGATAGGGAGACATTGAAACACGAACAGGAATCTCGGGAGGACTTTCATCTTCACCGTCTGCACCCTCCCAGCTAATGACAACGGGAGCGCGTCCCATCTCCAAAAATCTCCTTCATTTGGCCTACTAGTCAGGCCAGATTAAATTTATGCAGCCGGTCCCATTCCCGCGCCACTTGAATGCCTAGGTACCTAAAACTTCCCCCAACTAATCTAAACTGCAGTTTCCCCAATCGCCTCTCCTGTCCCCTCGCCTGAACCGCAAGCATCTCACTTTTCCCCATATTTAGCTTAACCCCGAAAACCAGCCAAATTCCCCATGAATCCTCATGATTTCTTCCATCCCCTCTATTGGGTCCGATACATACAGAAGCAGGTCATCTGCATAGAGCGAGACTCTGTGCTCTACTCCCCTCCCCCGAACCAACTCCTTGAGGCTCTCAGCAATTGCCAACGGCTCAATAGCTAGCGCGAGCAACAGTGGGGAGAGGGGGCATCCCTGTCTCTTCTCCCGGTGCAGTCTAAAATAGTCCGATGTTGTCCTATTTGTCCGTACGCTTGCCACAGGAGCCTAATACAGCAACCTGACCTAGTCAATAAAGCCCTGCCCAAATCCGAACTGACTTAGTGCATCTCACAGATAATCCCATTCTACCTGATCAAAAGCCTTTTCTGCATCCATTGCGATCACTACCTCCACCTCCCTACCTTCCGGAGGCATCAGGATCATGTTTATCACCTTCTTACATTGACCAACAACTGCCTACCCTTAACAAACCCCGTCTGGTCCTCCCCAATAACATCCGGAACACAATCCTCAATCCTGGAGGCCAGAATTTTGGCCAGCAGTTTGGCGTCCACGTTGAACAAGGATATCGGCCTGTAGGACCCACACAGTTCCGGGTTCTTGTCCCGCTTCAGGATCAGCGAAATCGTGGCCTGTGGCATCGTCGGAGACAGCATCCCGCTTTCCCTTGCCTCATTGAATATCCTCATCAACACCGGCCCCAATATCCCAGAAAACTCCACTGGGTACCCGTCTGGCCCTGGGGCTTTACCCGACTGCATGGCCTTCAGACCCTCCACTATCTGTTCCAAACCAATCGGGGCCCCCAGCCCTTCTATCGGCTCCCCGTCCATCTTTGGGAAATTCAGCCCCCCCAAGAAGTGCCTCATCCCCTCCGGCCCCGTAGATGGTTCCGACCTATACAGTCTACTGTAGAAATCCCGAAATGCCTCATTCACCCCTGTTGAATCTCCAACCAGGTTCCCATCTCCGTTATTTACTTTCCCTATCTCCCTGGCTGCCTCCCTCTTTCTAATCTGCTGTGCAAGCATTCTGCTGGCCTTCTCTCCATACTCATAGATCGCCCCCCTCGCCTTTCTCAGCTGCTCCACTGCCCTCCGTGATTAACAAGCTGAACTCCGCCTGTAGCCTCTGCCGTTCCCCTAAAAGCCCTGCCTCTGAGGTCTCCGCATATCTCCTGTCCATCTGTAGTATCTCCTTTACCAGTCGGTCCGTCCCTGTCCTGTCTACCTTCTCACTATGGGCCCGTATCGAGATCAGCTCCCCTCTGACCACCGCCTTCAGTGCTTCCCAGACCACCGCTGCTGAAATTTCCCCCGTGTCATTGACCTGCAGGTAGTTCTGAATACATTTCCTCAGCCGCTCGCACACCCCTTCGTCAGCCAAAAGTCGCACATCTGACCAGTCCACATTTAACCAGGCAACGTGCCTTAATGACTACCGTCCGGTGGCCCTGACTTCAGTCGTAATGAAGTGCTTCGAAAGGTTGATCATGAAGCGCATCATCTCCATACTCCCAGAATGCCTTGATCCACTGCAATTTGCATACCGTCGCAACCAGCCCACAGCAGATGCCATTTCCCTGGCCCTACACTCATCCCTCGAGCATCTCGACAACAAACACTCCTGCATCAGACTCCTTTTTATTGACTACAGCTCCGCCTTCAACACCTTAATCCCACCCAAACTCGTATCAAAGCTCCAAAACCTAGGACTTGGCTCCCCACTCTGCAACTGGATCCTCGATTTTCTGACCAACAGACCACAATCAGTAAGAATGAACAACAACACCTCCTCCACAATAGTCCTCAATACGGAGGCCCCGACTCCCTGTACACACGCGACTGTGTGGCAAAATTTGGTTCCAACTCCATCTGCAAGTTTGCTGACGGTATGACCATAGTGGGCCAGATCTCGAATAACGACGAGAAAGAATACAGGAGAGAGATAGAGAACCTAGTAGAGTGGTGCAGTGACAACAATCTCTCCCTCAATGCCAGCAAACCTAAAGAGCTGGTCATTGACTTCAGGAAGCAAAATACTGTACACACCCCTGTCAGCATCAACTGGGCCGAGGTGGAGATGGTTAGCAGTTTCAAATTCCTAGGGATCTCCAAAAAGCTGTCCTGGTCCACCCACGTCGACGCTACCACCAAGAAAGCATAATAGCGCCTATACTTGGTCAGGAAACTAAGGAAATTCGGCATGCCCACATTAACCCGTACCAACTTTTACAGATGCACCATAGAAAACATCCTATCGGGCTGCATCACAGCCTGGTATGGCAACTGCTCGGCCCAGGACCGCAAGAAACTTCAGAGAGTCGTGAACACCGCCCAGTCCATCACACGAACCTGCCTCCCATCCACTGACACCATCTATACCTCCCGCTCCCTGGGGAAAGCGAGCAGCATAATCAAAGACTCCTCCCGCCCGGCTTACTCACTCTTCCAACTTCTTCCATCGGGCAGGAGATACAGAAGTCTGAGAACACGCACGAACAGACTCAAAAACAGCTTCTTCCCCACTGTTACCAGACTCCTAAATGATCTTCTTATGGACTGACCTCATTAACACTACACCCTGTATGCTTCATCCGATGCCGGTTCTTATGTAGTTACATTGTATATCTTGTGTTGCCCTATTATGTATTTTCTTTTCTTCCCATGTACTTTTTAAAAAATATATATATTTATTAAAGTTTTTTTAACACAATTTTTCTCCCTTACAATCAATAACCCCCCCCCCCCGTTACAAGAAAAAACGAGAAATTGCGCAGAGCAAGATATATACCTGGCAAAATGATATATTTACACAGCTTTGTACACTGGCCCTCACCTGTACGTGCCAGTTTCCCCAACCCTTCATGTTATCTCTTGCTCATCCACCCTCCCAGGCAGTCCCCCCCCCCTCCCAGGACGTCCCCAACATCCCCCCCCCCCCCAGGTTGCTGCTGCTGTTGACCGACCTTCCTCTAACGCTCCGCGAGATAGTCTAGGAACGGTTGCCACCACCTGTAGAACCCCTGCGCAGACCCTCTCAAGGCAAACTTAATCCTCTCCAACTTTATGAACCCAGCCATATCATTTATCCAGGCCTCCAGGCTGGGGGGCTTCGCCTCCTTCCACATTAGCAAGATCCTTCGCCGGGCTACTAGGGACGCAAAGGCCAGAATGCCGGCCTCTTTCGCCTCCTGCACTCCCAGGTCGTCCACTACTCCAAATATTGCTAGCCCCCAGCTTGGCTTGACCCGGACTTTCACCACCTTGAGATATTGCTCCCGCCACTCCTCCAGAACGCCTCCAGTGCTGGGCATGACCAAAACATTTGGACATGGTTCGCCGGACTCCCTGAGCACCTTCCACATCTGTCCTCTACCCCAAAGAACCTACTCAACCTCGCCCCCGTCAAGTGCGCTCTGTGGACCACCTTAAATTGTATCAGGCTGAGCCTGGCACACGAGGAGGAGGAATTACCCCTACCTAGGGCATCAGCCCACAGACCTTCCTCGATCTCCTCTCCCAGCTCCTCCTCCCATTTACCCTTCAACTCTTCTACCAGCGCTTCCCCCTCTTCTTTCAACTCCTGGTGTATTTCCGACACCTTGCCCTCCCCGACCCATACACCCGAGATCACCCTATCTTGAACTTCTTGTGCCGGGAGCAACGGGAATTCCCTCCCCTGTCGCCTCACAAAAGCCCTTACCTGCATATATCTAAAGGTATTTCCCGGGGGTTTCTTCCCATGTACTTAATGATCTGTTGAGCTGCTCGCAGAAAAATACTTTTCACTGGACCTCAGAACACGTGACAATAAACAAATCCAATCCAATCGAATCCAGTGCAGACGCTGGTTATTGTCTTTATTACCCTGCAGGTCAACCCAGTGCGGAGCATGATCTGAGATTGTGATCGCCGAGTACCTCGTGTCCACCACCCCTGCCAGTAAGGCCCTGCTCAAAATAAAGAAATCAATCCGGGAGTACACTTTATGCACGTGTGAGTAGAAGGAGAACTCCTTCTCGGCTGCCCAAATTTCCATGGATCCCCCCCCCCCCCCCCCCCATCTGCTCCATGAACCCTTTTAGTTCCTTTGCCATTGCTGGCACCCTGCCTGTTTCCGAGCTTGACCGGCCCAGGCCAGCATCAATAACTGTTGAAGTCCCCTCCCACGACCAACCTATGCGAGTCCAGGTCCGGTATCTTCCCCCCAGCATCCTCTTTATAAACTCCACATCATCCCAATTTGGCGCATACACATTTACTAATACCACCTGCACCCCCTCCAAATTCCCACTGACCATAATGTACCGACCTCCCACATCCGTGACTATTCTACCCGCCTCAAACACCACCTGTTTATTGATCAGGATCACGACCGCTCTAGTCTTTGAATTGAATCCCGAGTGAAAGACCTGACTGACCCAGCCTTTCCTCAATCTAATCTGGTCAGTTACAAGTTGCGTCTCCTGCAACGTTACCACGTCCACCTTCAGTCCCCTAAGATGGGCAAACACACGTGCCCTCTTGACCGGCCCATTTAACCCTCGAACATTCCAGGTGGTCAGCCTAGTTGGGGGCACATTGCCCCCCCCCTTCGCCGATCAACCATCCCCTTTTTTGATCCCGCCACCAGCCCATGCTCCGCGCCTCCACTGGCCCGCCCCCTGTTAGCCTTCGCCCCCAAGCTCCCCTCTGTCCCTTAGCCCGAGTCCCTCCCTCGTCAGCAGAACATCCCCCCCCCCCCACAGTAACAGCACTCTGTAACCCAACCCCTTTAATAAACAAACATATGCACACCCCCCACTACGCTTCCGTGAGCTAGCCCGCCCAGCTAGCTTGGTGGCCCCATCCCTGGCGCCGGATAGTCTCCCACCTATTGTTCCCTCCCCACCCTCTCCCCCGCTCATACAAACATACTCCAACATCAAACAATCTCCACACAATTGCCTGACAGAAAAACACCAAAATCTAAACAAGCACAACTCCATCCCCCAACAGTGCAAATAAAAACCTTAACTCACTCAGCTCTGCCACTGATCCCAAATCAATACAGAAGGCATTACAAACAGGAGGTTTGGGTTCGGGGAGGGGTTCATTAGTTGTATTAGACTATTTTACGAAGCCGCGGTGGCGAGTGTGGCCACTATTCGGAGGAGGTCGGAATACTTTCGGCTGTACCGGGGGACGAGGCAGGGGTGCCCCCTATCCCCCTTGCTATTTGCATTGGCAATTGAGCCTTTGGCTATGGCTCTAAGGGAGTGCAGGAACTGGAGGGGGCTGGTCCGGGGGGGGGGGGGGGGAGGAACACTGGGTATCGTTGTATGCCGATGACCTGTTACTGTATGTGGCGGACCCAGTGGGGGGGATGCCGGAGGTGATGCGGTTCCTCGGAGTTTGGGGACTTTTCCGGGTTTAAGTTCAACGTGGGGAAGAGTGAGCTCTTCGTGGTACACCCAGGGGACCAGGACGAACTTCCACTGACGAGGGCGGAAAGGAGTTTTTGGTACTTCGGGATCCAGGTGGCCAGGAGCTGGGGGGCCCTACACAAGCTCAACTTGACGAGGCTTGTGGAGCAGATGGAGAGGGAGTTTAAAAGGTGGGATATGCTGCCATTCTCCCTGGCGGGTAGGGTACAGTCGGTGAAGATGACTGTGCTCCCGAGGTTCCCTTTTATATTCCAGTGCCTCCCCATCCTGATCCCCAAGGCCTTTTTTAAGCGGGTCAGTAGGAGCATCATGGGATTCGTGTGGGCGAAAAAGACCCCGAGGGTGAGAAGGGTGTTTCTGGAGCGGAGTAGGGACAGAGGACGGTTAGCGTTACTTAATCTGTGTGGGTATTACTGGGCTGCCAATATGGCGATGATATGCAAGTGGGTAATGGGGGTGGGGGCGGCGTGGAAGAGGCAGGAGAATGGCGTCCTGTGTGGGCACGAGTCTGGGGGTGCTGGTGACTGCACCACTGCTGCTCCCGCCGACTAGGTACACCACGAGTCCGGTGGTGGCGGTGACTTTGAAAATTTGGGGGCGGTGGAGATGCCACAGGGGTGAGGTAGAAGCTTCGGTTTGGTCCCCGATCTGAGAGAACCATCGGTTCGTCCCGGGGAGAATGGATTGAGGGTTCCTGAGCTGGCACAGGGCAGGAATTAGAAGGATGGGGTACCTGTTTTTAGATGGGACGTTGGCGAGCCTTGGGGTGCTGTAGGAACAATTTCCCCCCCCCCCCCCCCGCCCCGGAAATGCATTCAGGTACATGCAGGTAAGGGTGTTTGTAAGACGGCAGGTGAGGGAGTTCCTGCTGCTTCCAGCACTCAGGATCCGGGATAGGGTGCTCTCAGGGGTATGGGTTGGAGGGGGCAGGGTCTCGGCGATCTACCAGGAGATGCAGGAGGAGGAGGAGACCTTGGTGAAGGAGCTAAAGGGTAAATGGGCGGAGGAGCTTGGGAGGAGATAGACGAGGGTGCGTGGGCAAGGTTAATTCTTCCTCCTCTTGTGCCAGGCTTAGCCTGATACAATTTAAGGTTCTTCACTGAGCGCATATGACAGGGGCGAGGCTGAGCAGGTTCTTTGGGGTGGAAGACAGGTGTGGGAGGTGCTCGGGGAGCCCAGCAAATCACACCCACATGTTCTGGGCGTGCCCGGCGCTGGATGGGTTCTGGAGGGGTATTGCGAGGATGGTGTCTAAGGTGGTGAACTCCCAGGTTAAGCCGAGCTGGGGGTTAACACTGTTTGGGGTATTGGACGAGCCGGGAGTGTCGGAGGCGAAAGAGGCCGGTATTCTGGCCTTTGCGTGCTTGGTAGCCCGGCGGAGGATTCTGCTACAGTGGAAGGATGCGAGGCCCCCGAGCGTGGAAGCCTGGATCAGCGACATGGCAGGGTTCATTAAATTGGAGAGGGTAAAATTTGCCTTGAGAGGGTCTGTGCAAGGGTTCTTCAGGCGGTGGCAACCATTCCTAGACTTTCTAGCGGAGCGTCAGGAGGTGGTCAGCAGCAGCAGCAACTCGGAGGGGTGGGGGGTGGTGTACTTTGTGTTTTCTACTGTGTTTATTATTGCTTAATGGGGGGGTTTGTATATTGGGGGAATTCGTGAGGTAGTTGTAAGATGTTTATTTATGTGTTCTTTTTCTTTTTTCTGTAAGTGGGGGGGGGGGGGTTGTTGAAAATATGTAAAAATTTGAATAAAAATATTTCTATTTAAAAAAAAAAAAAAAAAATCTTTGGGAGCTGTGGAGGGTGTCTTTTTGAATATAGTCAAGGCTGAAATAGTCAGATATTTAACCTATAGGACACTCGCAAGTTGTGGAGACCAGGCAGGAGATGAGGTTATGATCAGATCAGGCACGATTTTATTGAATGGCAGAGCAGGCTCGAGGGCACAAGTGGCCATGTTTGCTGCTATCACATACATGGAAATTATGCATTTAATGGGCATTTGCTCATTTGCAATTTTTTTTGAGCCTGCAAATTACTGATAAATCCAGTTCTTAGCTGTACTGATGGGTGAGGCTTCCACCCTCCTGGACTGCCCTGGTGTCAGCAGAAATTGAAGATTAAACTCCAGGATTGCTCCCAACAGTGTCCGAGAGAAAATACACTCAGTGGGACAGTAATTGTGCATTAAAAAACATTTTCTTTGGAATGTTTATGCTGATTAGTTACAAAAAACTATTGGGAGATGGGTGAAAGTGTTTTGAAGTGGAGAACAAACCAAATGGACAATAGAATATGTTCACTTCTCAATTGACTTGGGAAGGTGGTGCACTGTGATGATGGACATGTTGGTAGTCCAGCAGGGTTGTGGCATACAGGAAGCCATGTTTTGAAATCTCCAAGAATACATCCAAACAGAGTTGGCAAGCTTGGGATGGAAGGTAATGAGGGCCAGGTCTGGAACTCTATTGCATACAGTGCCAAGCTAATACCTGTTTGCATTTTGTTGTGTGTCCTAGTAACTATTATAGTCACTGGCAAACATTCCTGCTTCTGAAATTCAAAGTATTTGAAAAGTCACGTTGAGCCGATGACACAAGGAGCAAATATGCAGGCTTGCCTGATGTGAGAGGTTTGCTGACGACTTCGATTTGTATGTAGGAAATTGCCCACTTGTGATTCCAGGAGAAGCATTAAAAAAAAAAGTGAGATATTAATGAGGTGACCAATAGCTTGGTCAAAGTGGTGGATTTTAAAGAACATAGAACATACAGTGCAGAAGGAGGCCATTCAGCCCATCGAGTCTGCACCGACCCACTTAAGCCCTCACTTCCACCCTATCCCAATAACCCCATCTAAACCTTTTGGACACAAAGGCCAATTTAGCATGGCCAATCCACCTAACCTGCACGCCTTTGGACTGTGGGAGGAAACCGGAGCACCGGAGGAAACCCACGCAGACACGGAGAACGTGCAGACTCCACACAGACAGTGACCCAGCGGGGAATCGAACCTGGACCCTGGCACTGTGAAGCCACAGTGCTAGCGTGCTCTTGAAGCGTCTTGAAAGAGGAGAGGAAGGCAGAAGGTTAAAGGGGATACTTCCAAGTCATGTAGCCCGGGTGGTTGAAGGCACAGCCATAAATAGTGGGGCATGCTTGGTGGCCCAAGCAAAAGAAGATGGCATTCACACAAAGAAATGGGATTTCAACGGTGGGAACTGCAATAGGATTCGAGCAGGTTGCAGACAAGTAAAAATGGAAAGGTCACAGCCATGAAAGAATTTAAACATGGGGATGAAGCATCCAGGAACTAACAGGTGAGCGGGACTTTTTAAAATAAAGTATTCTTTCACAGGATGTATGCATCGTTGGCTAGGCCACCATTTTTGCCCATCCTTAATTACCCTTGTACTGAGTGGATGGCTAGGCCATTTCAGAGGGTAGTTGAGTGTCAGCGACTGCTGTGGGTCTGGAGTCACATGTAGCCGGACCAGGTAACAACAGCCGATTTCATTCCCTAAAGGACGTTCGTGAACCAGATGTTTTTTTTTATGACAATTGATGATAGTTGGTTGTCATGGTCACAATTACTGAGACTAGCTTTCAAATCCAGATTTTATTCACTGAATTTAAATTCTATCTGCTGTTCCCAGAGTATTAGCCTGGACCTCTGGATTACTTGTCCAGTGACATTACCACTGTCCCACCATCTCCCTGTTGAGGGGTAGGGCATGGGCACCAGGCATAGGATACTGGCACCGGAGTTTTGGTTGACCTTGGAGTTTAGAGGTTTACTTTTTGTTCCCTGCTGTTTCTCGGTTGTCTGTCCTATTTTTATTTTGCTCTGATTTGTCCCAAGAAAGATTTGTGCACTATAGTTTGATATGTTTTTAAAATTAATTTAAAGATATAATAATTGCTGCTTGGGTTAGAGCTCAGACCTGAGCGTACTATCTTTGTTCAACAGCGTATCTAGTGATGTAGCTGAAGTAGTTCTTGTGCAAAATTGTTTTCCCCCACCATCCACCCACTCGTGTTCATATTTTTGTGTCAATACTCCAGATGCTAAAGTTCCCTGTCCCAGTCTCTGATGTTTACATTATAATGGGTTATAATGAGTTGGCAGTAGTTGCAGAGGTGATATTTCTAATATATCTTCAGAATACTGGAGTCTGGTAACATGTGGATATATAACTTGGTCCATATTTAAACGGTGTGAACCACAACTGAAAATGTTATTGTAAATAATACTTGTATAAAGAAAGTTACAGGGGTGTGTATGGAATGTTCTGGGTGAGTATTTTCTAATCAAAGTACTTTCCCGATGTGTCTGACCATTTTATTCAAGTTTTGAGTAATACTGATGACTTGTCCATACCTAACCTCCCTCTTCTTCCCCCCCCCCCCCCCCCCCCCACACCTTCTTTCTCTCTCTCTCTCTCTCTCTCTCGTCACTGTCCATGTGGAGTTTGCACATTCCCCCTGTTTCTGCGTGGGTCTCCCCCCCCCCCCCCCCCCCACAACCCAAAGATGTGCCTGGTAGGTGAATTGGCCACGCTAAATTGCCCTTTTAATTGGCAACAAATAAGAATTGGGTACTCTAAATTTAAACAGAAAGTAAATTTGTGATGCTGTTACCATTTTCTAAAAAGCTTGTTTATAAACTTCCTTCAGTATTTTGCCATCAGATAAAAGCAGAATTCAAGTTTCAGCAATGTTTGGTTTTGGTCCTAGTGAATACAGAAACTGATTTGGATAGTCTCATTTCCAAAAATAAATCATTCCCAGAACTGCTGTGATTTAATATTCCCCATGTGATTTTGGGCGGCTTTTGCCATGTTAAATTTCTGATGAATTCTTGTTCCAAAGGTTGAACACATTCCACATGAACTTTGCCAGCTCTTGCCTGGATTCCTGCAATGGAATCTTTACCTGTCTCGGTATTTAATGTTTTGATGTACCAAGTCAGGAAACAGTACTTGTCATCCATTTTGTGAATCCTAAATGCAATGACTGCTATTTTTGAAATTGAAAAAGTTTGTTGGCAAATTGAGTGGATACCTGAAATCCCTTCAATTCGGATCAGCAAAGAAGGACGAAGTCTGTAGATCCTTACTGTAGTGTTGTTTCAGGTAATGTAATCTAATTAGTTCAGGGATTCCAACTACTAGAAATAAGCATCAAGGTGATTTCCTTGTGAGGTCTTCCCGATTCCTTGCTGATCAGAGCAATGTTTTCTCATGTTGAAATGTAATGGTCACAAAATTGCTGAATTAATTGAGATTCATGCTGACATGTTTTTGTCAGAAAAGATCCATTTGTGTAATGCTGACAAATTGTTTGAGTTCTCCCATCAAATTCAGATTTAATTGGGCTGCGGTTGACATGAGTTCTGGCGGTGGGGGCTTGGTGGTTACAGCATTGAGGTACCCTCAATAATGATGCTTAGAGATTAAACTGTAAAGAAGGCTTTATTAGGCTAATAACTGTGCTACAGATTTGGACGAGAGCTGACTGCTATACAGACCATGAGGCAGGCCTTTATGTATGGCTCCCAGATGGGCGGAGCCAGAGGCGGAGTCCCCAGGGTTCCAAGCCTGGTCTTAAAGGGGACATCACCTTACATGATGATAAGGCAGTAACCGTTCATCACATTCACCCCCTGTTTAAAAAGAGTCCGGCGGGGGTGAAGTGCCATCATAGGTCCATCCGTCTCGGCGGCCGGATCGTCCTCCTCGATCTCCTCAGTTCGGGCGGTGGTGCGGCGGGCACGGACGTCCCGGTTGAGGGCACATCCGGGAGCACAGCGGTCGGAGCTTCGGTCCGGTTCGGGGCAGAGGAACTAAGCAGGGCCGGGGGTAGCGGAGCCGGCGCCGGCGGGGTGTGCAAGGGGGGGCGCACGGTAGGAGCTCACCAACGGGTGGTAGGGCCGGAAGGGGGTGTGTTGTAGGGGGCGACGGGTCCTGCAGGGGAGCGGCGCGGTAAGGGGCGTCTGGTGGAGGATCCAGCGGGCGCCAGATCCCGGAGGGAAACCGTATCTTGCCTGCGTCGGAGTACTCCACGTAGGCGTAACTGGGGTTGGCGTGGAGCAATCGGACCTTTTCAACTAGGGGGTCTGTTTTATGGCTCCTCGCGTGCCTCCGGAGAAGAACAGGTCCCGGAGCCGTCAGCCAAGGTGGAAGCGAGACCCCGGAGGTAGACTTCCTGGGGAAGAGAAACAATCGCTCATGAGGGGTCTCATTTGTGGCCGTGCAGAGGAGTGACCTAATGGAGTGTAGGGCATCGGGTAGGACCTCCTGCCAGCGGGTGGTTGGGAGATTTCTCGACCGCAGGGCCAGAAGGACAGCCTTCCACACGGTCGCGTTCTCCCCCTCCACCTGCCCGTTTCCCCGTGGGTTATAGCTGGTCGTTCTGCTCGAGGCGATGCCTTTGCTGAGCAGATACTGACGCAGTTCATCGCTCATAAACGATGTACCCCGGTCGCTGTGGATATAAGCAGGGAAACCGAACAGGGTGAAGATGCTGTGCAGTGCCTTAATCACTGTGGCTGAGGTCATGTTGGTGCAGGGAATGGCGAATGGGAAACGGGAGAACTCATCGATCATGGTGAGGAAATAGGCATAACGGTTGGTGGACAGGAGGGGACCCTTGAAGTCCACGCTCAGTCGCTCAAAGGGACCCGAGGCCTTCACGAGCCGAACCGTGTCTGGCCGATAGAAGTGCGGTTTGCACTCCGCACAGACCTGGCAGGCCCTGACCATGGCCTTGACCTCCTTGGTTGAGTAAGGTAGGTTGCGGGACTTGATGAAATGGACGAGCCGGGTAACCCCCGGGTGGCAGAGGTCATTGTGGATGGCTTGCAGGCGGTCCTCCTGCGCGTTGGCGCATGTGCCGCGGGACAGGGCATCTGGGGGCTCGTTGAGCTCCCCTGGACGATACTTGATATCATACGAGTAGGTGGAGAGTTCGATCCTCCACCTCAAAATTTTATCGTTTTTTATTTTGCCCCGTTGCGTGTTATCGAACATATAGGCGACCGACCGTTGGTCGGTGACGAGGGTAAACCTCCTACCGGCGAGGTAGTGTCTCCAGCACCGCACAGCCTCCACAATGGCTTGTGCCTCCTTTTCGATTGCAGAGTGTCGAATCTCGGAGGCGGTGAGGGTTCGGGAGAAGAACGCTACTGGTCTGCCTCCTTGATTGAGGGTAGCAGCCAGGGCGATGTCTGATGCATCGCTCTCTACCTGGAAAGGGATGGTTTCGTCCACCGCGTGCATGGCGGCCCTGATGATGTCGGCCTTGATGCGGTTGAAGGCCAATTGAGCCTCAGCCGAGAGGGGAAAAGTGGTGGTCTTTAGGAGTGGGCGGGCTTTGTCCGCATACTTGGGGACCCACTGGGCATAATAGGAGAAAAGCCCCAAGTACCGTTTGAGGGCCTTGAGGCTGCGGGGGAGAGGGAGTTCCTTAAGGGGGCGCATGCGGTCGGGGTCGGGACCTAGGACCCCGTCTTCCACGACATAGCCGAGGATGGCCAGCCGGGTGGTGTGGAAAACGCATTTGCCCTCGTTATAGGTCAGGTTAAGGGCTCGGGCGGTCTGGAGGAACTTTTTGAGGTTAGCGTCATGGTCCTGCTGATCATGGCCGCAGATGGTGACATTGTCCAAGTACGGGTATGTAGCCCGCAAACCGTACTGGTCCACCATTTGGTCCATCGCCCTTTGAAAGACGGAGACCCCATTTGTGACACCAAAGGGGACCCTGAGGAAGTGGAAGAGCCGGCCGGCTGCTTCGAAGGCAGTATAGAGGCGGTCTTTTGGTCGGATGGGGAGCTGGTGGTAGGCAGATTTGAGGTCGACTGTGGAAAAGACTCGGTATTGGGCGATCCGATTTACCATTTCCGCGATGCGAGGAAGGGGGTACGCATCAAGCTGCATGAATCGGTTTATGGTCTGGCTATAATCCACGACCATCCGTTTCTTCTCCCCGGACCGGACTACCACCACTTGCGCTCTCCAAGGGCTGTTGCTAGCCTCGATGACCCCCTCTCCCAGTAAACGCTGGACCTCTGACTTGATAAAAGCCATATCTTGGGCACTGTAGCCCCGGCTCCTGGTGGCGACGGGCTTACAGTCGGGAGTGAGGTTCGCGAATAGCGAGGGGGGTGCGACTTTCAGTGTCGCAAGGCAGCACACCATGAGGGGGGGCAAGGGTCTGCCGAACTTCAGTGTCAGACTTCGGTGGCTGCACTGGAAATCCAGTCCGAGCAGCAGGGGGGCACAGAGGTGAGGGAGGATAGAACATTTGAAACGGGTGTATTTGGCACCCTGGATCGAGAGATCCGCAATACAGTACCCCGTGATTTGTACCGAGTGGGACCCAGATGCGAGGGCTATGGTTTGGGATGTGGGATGGGTGCGTAGGGAGCAGCGCCTTACCGTTTCAGGGTGGATAAAGCACTCCGTGCTCCCGGAGTCGAAGAGGCATGCAGTGTCGTGCCCGTTGACCTGGACCTGCATCATGGAGTTCTGCAGGTGTTTTGGCCGAGTTTGATCGAGGGTGATCGCACCCAGTCGCGGGTAGTCGGAGTCGTAAAATGGCCGCTGCCGTTGGTCGCACGTGTCGGGTTGAGAAGATGGCCGCCGACCAGATGGCCGCTCCCATGATGCGCACGAGGCTGATGACGCGTCAGAACAGGACGTGTCGGGTCGGTGCGCAGCAGCATTGCGAGGCCTGCGGGCCTGAGAGCCTGATTTTCGGGCCGGCTGTTCTTTGTTTTTCTGGCCCCTGGGTCTGGCCAGGCAGACCCTCACAAAGTGCCCTTTCTTCCCGCAGTCGCAGATCGCGGAGCGGGCTGGGCAGCGTGGGCGTGGGTGCTGGCCCTGCCCGCAGAAGTAGCAAGGTGTGCCCCCATGGTGAGCGGGTTGCCGCGTGGCGCAGGCCTGTAATACGGGCGAGTCTGAGGAAGTCCGGGGGGGGCTGGTAGAGTCCGCAGGGTACGTACCCAAGTTATTTCGGGCCACCTCCAGCGAGGAGGCGAGCGTTCGCGTCTCCTGGAGGCCTTTTGCCCCGTTTTCGAGCAGTCGCTGCTGGATGTCGGTTGAGCGGATGCCGGACACGAAAGAATCTCTGATGTGCAGGTTCAGATGGACTTCCCCTGTCACATCCTGATGGTCACAGTCCCTGGCCAGCGCGGTGAGTTTCTCAACAAACTCGTCGAGCAATTTCCCCCGAGCGCTGCCGGCAGGTAGAGAGCCGATGCCGGGCGTGCACCTCATTGACTGGTTTGACAAACCGCTTGCGGAGCAACTCAATCGCTTCCTCATAAATCGTCGCCTTTTCGAGCGTGGCGGAGATTCTGTGACTCACCCGGGCGTGGAGTAGACGCAGCTTGCGTGGCCCCAGGATGGGAGTCTCTGCGGAGTCCAGGTAGGCCTCGAAGCACCGCAGCCAGTATTTAAAAATTTCCTTTGCCTCTGGCGTTCGTGCTTCCAGATTGAGCTTCTCTGGTTTTAGGCCTGCGTCCATCCTGAATCTAGTTTAGCCTAATAAATTGAGGTACCCTCAATAATGATGCTTAGAGATTAAACTGTAAAGAAGGCTTTATTAGGCTAATAACTATGCTACAGATTTGGACGAGAGCTGACTGCTATACAGACCATGAGGCAGGCCTTTATGTATGGCTCCCAGATGGGCGGAGCCAGAGGCGGAGTCCCCAGGGTTCCAAGCCTGGTCTTAAAGGGCACATCATCTTACATGATGATAAGGCAGTAACCGTTCATCACAAGCATCTGCTATTCAGACTTCTGTGAATGCTGAGCGAAACCTGCTTCCTGAATCAGCACTACTGTAAAATGTTGCATTTAATGGATTGAAGAATTGGCCACTATATATATCATAGCACTGAGCTCCACTGTCATATGACTGCTGGTATGAAATCAATGTTTTCTGATTGACCGATTGCTTGGCTTGACTATCCAGCTCATTGAAGTTGCCAGACATTGATTAAAATTAAACCAGCATTTTATATAATGCAAATTGATTATCTACACATCACACTCAGAAAACCGTGCCACAATTTATTTAATTAACCGTTCTTCCAATTTTCCATAGCAATAATTAGCCTTACAGATTCACAATTACTTGAGATTTGATAGAGGCATTAGGAGTCCCATTGGTGAAGAATCGAGAACCAGAGGATCAAAGTTGATTAGCAAAAGACCAAAAGCAGTTGAGGGAAAACGTTATTGTGCAGTGAGTGGTTACAGTCTCAATTCACTGCCTGAAAGGGCAGTAGAAGCAGATTCAATGTGGCCTTCAAAAGGGGATTGGCAAGCGCTTGAAGGGCAAATGTCATCACTACAAGGAATGGGCAGGGAAGTGGGATTAGCTAAATCGCTCTTGAGGAGAACCGCCCCGGTCTCGAGAGTCCTATGCCCTCTTCCTGTGCTATAACCATTCCATGTTTCTGTGATGGATTGAACAGTACAGAAGGAAAGACATCCATTCATGTCATAAAACTGCTTATAAACATCTTGGCACTTTTCATGCAGGAGAGCTCCCTGTTTTCCTTCAATGTTAAGTCTAATCAAAAATGTAGTCTTCAAGCGTAGTGACTTAATGCGCAAGCGCTCTGTACCTCAAAGGAAGTATGTCTATGATATATTTTCAATTCCTTTAGGTTGTTTCTGGAGTGGGACAGCATTTTGGACATAAAGCAAAAAATTGGTAACATAACAGATCCAGCTTTGTGGTCTGACCTTGGTTTTAGAGACTTTTACAAAATACTGGAAACCGATTTTCTGGTTTTGCTGTTACTGAAATTGTTCTTTGTTTCAGTTTGATTCTCTGAGATACTTTTGGGGTTTTTCCTTTCTATATTAAAACATGGATAAATGTTATGACCGTTTGTCATTTTGCTAGCAATTGACCGTATACACTAGCGCACAGCTATAGAAGAGTAGCACAGTGTTTTGTTTTATTTTTTAGATAGCTAGGTTTTCTTTTGCATTATTGAAGGAGCTGTTTAGCAGTGGTTTGTTACTTTAGGCTGAACGCCTGTACTGCGGTTATAAGGTGCTTTGGCTTTTGTATACATGTCATGTCTCAGCAGAGTATTTCCAAAATTACCTGTGCTGCTGACCCATTCGACTGTTGACAGATTCTGGTGTCTGCGTAAGGCAGCAGCTCCAAAGTGAAAGAGCTTCCTTTTATCACCTGCATGGTCCCAGTTCAGTGCACGTGGGATTGTCATTCCATTGCATAACAAAGCGGCTGCAGGTGTCCTTTGGTTGCACCATCTTGGTTGTAAACAATGCCATGACACTATATGAAGACTTAACCAGGGGACGTTTCCCTGATGTCCTGGTCAGGATTTATCCCGTGACCAGCATTATTAAAGCAGATTATTTGGCCATTTGTTTTTTGTGGTGGCTTTCTCTGTGCAAATAGGCTGTTTTGTTTCCTATGTTTCCCCACAGTGACTGTTCTTCAAATTATTTCGTTTGACTGTAAAGCACTTTGCAACATCCTGAAATAGTGACAAGTTTTTCTCTTTATGATGTACCAAACTAAAAAGGCACATTCAGTTGGCCATTGGGGAAATCCGAAATCTGCTGGCACCCAACGGAAAGATGCTGTAGAACCACCTGTCAGTTTGTTAATATTTACCAAGTTCTGTTGACTGAGACCTACTCACTGGGACTACATGTTTCTGGAGTATAAATTTCTCCAGACAATGGTCTAAAAGCAGATTGTCTTGCTTCCACAACTCACGGGTATTGAACACAACAAACTGGTTATTGACCAGGAGAACATTGTGGAGAGAAGAGGAGGAAAATATATTGTTTTGTTCATAACAATAGATTAATCGTATCTATCTACTTCTCTAGATGGGCCACTTTCATGTCTCGTTTACCATTATTTGAGCTAGCCAATGCGGGTTTACTGTAAATTTCTTCAGTGTTGTAAATGTACACCCACACCATTTCGTAGATTACTTTTAAAGAACTACTTATGTTAATTTTAGTACTTTCTGGGTCATAAAGGTTGCATTTGTTTGACATTTGTTTCACTGAGTCTGTCCTGCCACTATCCTCGTTATGATATGAAGAATTGTGGTGTCACCTCAAGATAGCCAATAGTCAAATCCATCACCTGCGTGAGCAAATATCAAATGAAACCTGGCAATGCAAGAGATCCACAGCAGATGAATCAGCATTGTTGTGCTTCCCCAGCCCAAAGGTGTTGAAGCCAACAAACTGGCTATTGACTCTTGAGACATCCCTGTTTGGTTCAGCTGCTCATTGTCTGAACCAGCTCAAATACTTGGAAATCAGCACAAATACTTAGAATTCCTACAGTGCAGAATGAGGCCATTCAGCCCATCGAGTCTGCACCGACCCTCTTGAGCACCCTACCTAGGCCCACTCCCACGTCCTATCCCCATAACCCCACCTAACCTGCACATCTTTGGACACTAAGAAACAATTTAGCATGGTCAGTCCACCTAACCGGCACAGCTTTGGACTGTAGGGGGAAACCAGAACACCCGGAGGAAACCCATGCAAACACTGGGAGAAGGTGCAAACTCCACTCAGTCAGTCACCCAAGGCCGGCATTGAACCCGGGACCCTGGCACAGTGCTAACCACTATGCCAACGTGCCACTATGGCAATGAATTTAAACTGAATAGTGTAATAAATGAGAATTTGTTATATATTTTATTTTTGTGGCAGTAATGTTATTAAAACCTTGGTTTAAAATACTTATAAGCAGCATGTCTACTAAAGCTGCAATTAAAGAGTCGTAAAAGGTGAGGCAATCATTCACTCCAGCCGCTTACTTGGTTACAGAAAAAGGGCTCAAATGGAATAGTGTGTTGATTAATGGCGATTCCCTGGAGTGCAGGTAATTTGAGGGATTATGAAGGGCATGGTCAGAGTGGTAGTCAAACTTTTTCCCGGGATGGAAGAGTCAATTACTAGGGGACATAGATTTAAGGTGCGAGGGGCAAGGTTAGAGGAGGTATGAGAGGGAAGTGTTTTTGCACAGAGGGGAGTGGGTGCCTGGAACACGCTGCCGGAGGAGGTGATGGAAGGAGGGGCAATAGTGACTTTTAAGGGGCGTCTTGACAAATACATGAATAGGATGGGAATAGAGGGATACGGCACCCAGAAGTGCAGAAGGTTTTAGGTTAGACAGGCAGCATGGTCGGCGCAGGCTTGGAAGGCCGAAGGACTGTTCCTGTGCTGTACTTTTCTTTGTTCTTTGTATTTAATACTAGCTCAGCAGGTCTTGGAAATTGGTAGAGTACAGATGATGTAATCAGTGGGAGGAGCCAGGTCTGTCTGTAGCTTTGCAGTGTGCTAGAATATTTAAATTGAACAGCAGTTTACCATAGGATTTTAATCTGACAAGACAGAAGTGTACTGGATCTGGTCTTGAAAAACTCTCTCTCAAAGTATCTACAGAGAAGACCACAAGTAAACCTGTTGTGTTAACTTTATAAGTAGCATTTGAATTGTATTGGGTTGCTTAATTGGAGCTAGTGGCCAATGTCGATAGTACATTCAATTGTTTCCTTTTATTTAAGAACTGTTTAATTTTTTAAATATAAATTTAGAGTACCCAATTAATTTTTGCCAATTAAGGGGCAATTTAGCGTGGCCAATCCACCTACACGGCACATCTTTGGGTTGTGGGGGTGAAACCCACGCAAACACACTGACAATGTGCAAACTCCACACGGACAGTGACCCAGAGCCGGGATCGAACCTGGGACCTCAGTGAAGCAGCAAAGCTAACCACTGCGCCACCATGCTGCCCGAAGAACTGTTTAATTGATAATTGTAAAGCTATGTCTTTGATAATGTGGTTACTTTGTTTTAACATCAAATAGACCTATTGGTCAGAGTCATCTATCCTTTCCTCACTGTTTTACAGATAGAAAAATTGTTTGGGGCTCTTGGCCAGTATCCTAACAAAGGTCGGGGTTTGGTCTGGTATCCTAACAAATAAGTATTAGGAGTCTTTACAATGGATGCCGCGCTCGCGCTATCTCGTGGCCACCCATGGATTCCATAATTTTGCAATTCCACACACAGTTTGGTCAAAATTTACATTAAATTGCTTTGTCAGCTTGACTTAGTTTTTCAGTGCCAGCTGTCATAAGACAATTTCAGGCTCTTGTCGCTAGGTGATCCCATAGAGCACACTTAATTGTATCTCTGAACCACCATCATCTTTCATATGATGCACTGTAAATTCTATAAAATCTATATCCAAGGAAGCCTTATTCGCCAGTTGACGATGAACTATGTACTAGCAAAGATTATGGTAGGAACAAATATACGGTCTAACAGACAGCAATGAGATAAATAATTTGTTTCTCGTGGTAGATGGGGTAAGAATATTGTCTTGTGCATGGAAAATGTCCTATTGTTATGGGCCAAGATTGAGAAAACCCCAAAGTGTATCATGGAGTTCACCTGACCCACAACATTTAATAGATTGTGGTTATGGGGAGCACATGGGCCTACCTTAACAGGTGTAGTGCAACAGAGAGTTAAAGTACTTTTAAATTAAAACAATGTTTATTTATGAAACCAGTTAACACTTTATAAACCCACAGTAAACATCCGAACAACTATCAACACCAATAAATTCCCAAAAGAATACAGTACTCTATAAGTAACTTAATCTTTCCTTGCAACATCCATAAGACAAATAAAAAACTTTCAGAAAGACATCAGGTTTAAGTACTCTACTGAGAGCAGTTACCACTTTGAAATGACCAAGTGAACATTCTTTAGCTTGCCGAGATTCATACACATCTTGCTGTGACTGCAGCTTCTCCAAATCTAAAAATAAACTAAACATACCCTGTAGCAGACAGCCCAAAGCGAAAGTAAAAGCAGACACAGCCCAGTTCCAGCCACACTCTGACATCACTGATAAACACCCATTTCTTAAAGCTACATCCACTACAGCTATTTTATACACAACCATTTCACATGCCACTGTTCATTTGGAACATGTCTGATTATTCAGATGAATGAAGATCACTTGGCTGTGTTTGAATCTGAAAGGCTATGCCCTTTGCATACCTCTCCTCAATTCCGTACTGAAGTTTCACCTTGTGGCATTTTTTTTTTTTTTTTTTTGTTGTTGAAATGTTTTATTTAAAACAAATTTGTAACATTTCCAGAGCGAAAATAGGCCCTATGCAAAGAGCCTTAACATAGTGAAAACAAACAGTGGGAAAGAATAAACATGTTAATAAAGCACTTCCCCTGTCAGCCATGCCCCACGTGTTCAGCTAAACTAACGTGGCTCTAACCCTCCCCCCTCGGGTGCTGCTGCTATCGGTTTCCTGCGCTGTTCCTTGAGAGTCTGGAAGCGACTCTCTTCCCCTGGGGGATCCCTGGTCACCCCCCCCACCCCCCCCCCCCCCCCCCCCCCACTTAAATCTCCTCTGCTCTCCTTCCCGGCTGCCCAACTCCCAAGGCCTGACCTGCCAGGCCAGCCCTGCGCTCGGCCCTAGCCCGCCCCCCCCTCCTACTCTCCTTGGGGCCCCCTGACCTACGCTAGCTGCGCTGACCCCTGCCCTTGGCGCCTGTCTGTCTCCTGCCTGAGCGCTCGCGCCCCCCCCCCCCCCACCACACCAAGGACCCATTAACCTGGTTGCATCTCATCGTGCCCTTTCAAGTCCCTTAACCAGCTCCTAGCCCCTCCCCCTCACCGAGGCCCTGATCTCACGCCAAAAGGTACCAAGCGCAGGGTCCCCTTTGCAGAGCCCCTCTCTCTTTCCCCCTCCCCCCTCGATGCTATCCCCCAAAAACACCCTACACAATGCGCCCTCCAGCCCCCGCTCTCTGTCCCGGCTGAAAACAATCTTGGATAGAACATTACAGGACAGGATAATTTAACAAACCGCCGCTACGCAAAAGCTCTGAGAGCCCAGAGTCCTTTAGTCCAAGTCCAGCTTTTAATAAAAGTCCACTCCTAGTCAGAGCAAATTAAGTTTACAGACCGTCGCCACTGTACAGCACTGAGAAAACTAAGTGCCCGTTCGTTCAAGTCGAGCTTCTTTTCTTTCATAAAAGTCCAAACCTGTTCTGGTGTCCCAAAGTAGTAGTGTAGTTCCTCAAACGTAACTCAAAGCTTCGCAGGATACAGCATTCCAAACCTCACCAACTTTTTGTAGAGGGCTGCCTTTACCTTGATGAATCCTGCACGCCTCTTAGCCAGCACCGTTCCCAAGTCCTGGTAGATGCGCACCTCCCAATTCTCACATCTGCTGCTCCTCTCCGCTGTGGCCCATCACAGCACATGTTCCCTGTCAGCAAGCCGGTGAAAGCGGACCGCCAAGGCCCTCGGTTGGTCGCCCGTCCTGGGCTTCCTTGCGGGGGCTCTATGCGCCCCATCCAACTCCAGGGGTCGGGGGAAGGCCTTCGGCCCCATCAGCGCCTCGAGCATACCTTTCACGTATACACCCACATCCGACCCCTCGCAGCCCTCGGGGAGGCCAACGATCCTCAAATTGTGCCTCCTGGCTCTGTTCCCCAGCTCTTCAAGCTGCTCCTGCATCCTCCTCTTGCGGGCGTTCAGCTCTTCCACCTCGTGCTCCAGCTCCTCCACCGTGTCCACCTGGCTAGAGAGCTTCACCTCGACCTCCCTGAGCGCCTTCTCCTGGACCGCTTGTGCCTTGACCATTCGGTCCAACGTGTCCCTCTTCAATTTGGAGAAGCAGTTCTTAAAAGACTCCATCTGCTGTTCCCTTGACCAGTGAGCCTCCACTCCCTGGTCCCTGCCGCCCGCTATGTTTTGCCGCCTGGCCTGGGGTCCCCGCTTCGAGCCCTGCCGCTCCACTCGACCACTTCTGGTCCAGCTGCTCATACCCTGGGGTGGGGAAGCCTCTTCCCTATCGTCTCCTCAACCTAACCAGGTCACCAGGTCCCGCAAAAGTCCGTTTAAAAGGTCCGTTTGCCCATCGCAGGCGGGAGCGATCCGACCTGCGACCTGCTTCCTCAAAGGCGCCACCGGAACTATCTTAAGTGGCATTTATATAGATCATGCTCTGAGCTCAATTCGCCAAAGAGTTTGATGTGATCAATTGCATTTATTCTTCCATCTCTTTCCCTTTAACGGTTTGTAGAGTATATGATGTGGAATCCAATTAGTGTCGAGTGTAATTTGGCTTCATCTGGAATTAGTTGGAATAATAAAATCTAATTAGTTGTTTAACAACAGCAATTGCAATGATCAGAAAAGGCAGGTTTTACTTTCAACTTTTAATCAATTTGTAATCAACTTTATGCACATTACATCCAAAGATAGTGGCAATACCAGCAATCTGAGTTTCAAAGTGATTCTGCTTCTACAGAATGAGGCAATATTTCCTGTTTGATTGATAAATGCACTCATGAAGTAAGTAGGTAGGTATATGTACAGATCAGAAAGGTTCTCCAATGTTGGTGCTGAGATAATAATCTTGACTTGGGTCTTCTCAAGGGTGCAGCAATTTCCCTCAGCCTGGGGCGGGTGGAGAGTGGCAGGTAGTTCCAACACCTGATCACTATCCAATGATTTGTGCGGAAAGTATATGTGTATGTGAATGATTAGGCTTGGGTAAGCTCCCTACGCACAAATAGATTTCTGACACTTGCTGCCTTGGTAAAAGTTGAAGGGCCATTTGGATGATGCAGCAAAAAACTCGTAAACACCCAGGAACTCTAACCCAGCAAAATTTCATTCCTGTTTTAGGAGTGCAAGAGTGTAGTGGGCTATTTGCACAATGGCAGAGTAACCAGACCTCAGATGGTAAAGGGTTCTTTTGGATGATGCCCCGAGCAGTAATGCGTCAAGTGGATTAGTTATCTGAAATATGAGATTTGTTTGTTTTTAAACCATGGTGAGGTTGTTTTCTGTACAATGATTGAATCCTGTATGCATTTGAAAATCTCGAATTTATCTGTTGGTATACAGGCGTGTGCTGCTTGAAGAATACACCATGTATTCTCGCAAAGCATTCTGTTTCACTTGTTTGGAGAAACCATACTGAGTTTTGAAATTGTTTTGCAGTTCCTTAACTAAGTTTATGCTTTATTCAGTTTTATTATTGTTGATAGGGACATGTTTTATTATTTTGAATTAGCTTTGCAGTTTAATTCAACATTTGCGAGAATTAATTTCAGGATTGGGGTGATCAATTTGCTGAGGATGCTTTTTTCCCCCCAGTGTTTGAGGTCACGTGTTGGGTCTGCCTGCTCCGTATTGCATGGCTGTTCTCATTGTGAAACCAACAAGAGAGATTATAAATAATTAGTTACATTCAACATCTGCCAGTAAAGACAGTGCTAAAGAGTTCTTGCTGAAAAGAGTACTAACATCCAAAAATCCGAATTTGGAGTAGGGGTCGGCCACTCGGTCTTCGAACCTGCTCCGCCACTCCATAAGATCGTGGCTGATCTGATTGTAACCCAATCTCTGGTTTGGGCATCCAAAACTAAATGAATGTGTGTCTATTTTTGTTTATGATAATTTTCAGACTTTTATATCAGCCTTGTTCACTGACTTCCATTGACTTTATGTCGAGAGAAAGAGCTTTGTATTCACTGAACCTCCTTAACATCCTTAAATTAGAGCTTCACACCATAGCTAACGTTGTTTGAATTGTTTGTAACCAAGTGACGACTGATTTTAAAGTCTAATCATCGTCTTGCTGGTCTTGATTTTATCTTTATTATAGAACATAGAACATAGAACAATACAGCGCAGTACAGGCCCTTCGGCCCACGATGTTGCACCGAAACAAAAGCCATCTAACCTACACTATGCCATTATCATCCATATGTTTATCCAATAAACTTTTAAATGCCCTCAATGTTGGCGAGTTCACTACTGTAGCAGGTAGGGCATTCCACGGCCTCACTACTCTTTGCGTAAAGAACCTACCTCTGACCTCTGTCCTATATCTATTACCCCTCAGTTTAAAGTTATGTCCCCTCGTGCCAGCCATATCCATCCGCGGGAGAAGGCTCTCACTGTCCACCCTATCCAACCCCCTGATCATTTTGTATGCCTCTATTAAGTCTCCTCTTAACCTTCTTCTCTCCAACGAAAACAACCTCAAGTCCGTCAGCCTTTCCTCATAAGATTTTCCCTCCATACCAGGCAACATCCTGGTAAATCTCCTCTGCACCCGCTCCAAAGCCTCCACGTCCTTCCTATAATGCGGTGACCAGAACTGTACGCAATACTCCAAATGCGGCCGGACCAGAGTTCTGTACAGCTGCAACATGACCTCCCGACTCCGGAACTCAATCCCTCTACCAATAAAGGCCAACACTCCATAGGCCTTCTTCACAACCCTATCAACCTGGGTGGCAACTTTCAGGGATCTATGTACATGGACACCTAGATCCCTCTGCTCATCCACACTTTCAAGAACTTTACCATTAGCCAAATATTCCGCATTCCTGTTATTCCTTCCAAAGTGAATCACCTCACACTTCTCTACATTAAACTCCATTTGCCACCTCTCAGCCCAGCTCTGCAGCTTATCTATATCCCTCTGTAACCTGCTACATCCTTCCACACTATCGACAACACCACCGACTTTAGTATCGTCTGCAAATTTACTCACCCACCCTTCTGCGCCTTCCTCTAGGTCATTGATAAAAATGACAAACAGCAACGGCCCCAGAACAGATCCTTGTGGTACTCCACTTGTGACTGTACTCCATTCTGAACATTTCCCATCAACCACCACCCTCTGTCTTCTTTCAGCTAGCCAATTTCTGATCCACATCTCTAAATCACCCTCAATCCCCAGCCTCCGTATTTTTTGCAATAGCCTACCGTGGGGAACCTTATCAAACGCTTTGCTGAAATCCATATACACCACATCAACTGCTCTACCCTCGTCTACCTGTTCAGTCACCTTCTCAAAGAACTCAATAAGGTTTGTGAGGCATGACCTACCCTTCACAAAGCCATGCTGACTATCCCTGATCATATTATTCCTATCTAGATGATTATAAATCTTGTCCCTTATAATCCCCTCCAAGACTTTACCCACTACAGACGTGAGGCTCACCGGTCTATAGTTGCCGGGGTTGTCTCTGCTCCCCTTTTTGAACAAAGGGACCACATTTGCTGTCCTCCAGTCCTCTGGCACTATTTCTGTAGCCAATGATGACATAAAAATCAAAGCCAAAGGTCCAGCAATCTCTTCCCTGGCCTCCCATAGAATCCTAGGATAAATCCCATCAGGTCCCGGGGACTTATCTATTTTTAGCCTGTCCAGAATTGCCAACACCTCTTCCCTACGTACCTCAATGCCATCTATTCTATTAGCCTGGGGCTCAGCATTCTCCTCCACAACATTATCTTTTTCCTGAGTGAATACTGACGAAAAATATTCATTTAGTATCTCGCCTATCTCTTCAGACTCCACACACAATTTCCCATCCCTGTCCTTGACTGGTCCTACTCTTTCCCTAGTCATTCGCTTATTCCTGACATACCTATATAAAGCTTTTGGGTTTTCCTTGATCCTTCCTGCCAAATACTTTTCATGTCCCCTCCTTGCTCGTCTTAGCTCTCTCTTTAGATCCTTCCTCGCTACCTTGTAACTATCCATCGCCCCAACCGAAACTTCACACTTCATCTTCACATAGGCCTTCTTCTTCCTCTTAACAAGAGATTCCACTTCCTTGGTAAACCACGGTTCCCTCGCTCGACGCCTTCCTCCCTGTCTGACCGGTACATACTTATCAAGAACACGCAGTAGCTGATCCTTGAACAAGCCCCACTTATCCAGTGTGCCCAACACTTGCAGCCTACTTCTCCACCTTATCCCCCCCAAGTCACGTCTAATGGCATCATAATTGCCCTTCCCCCAGCTATAACTCTTGCCCTGCGGTGTATACTTATCCCTTTCCATCATTAACGTAAACGTCACCGAATTGTGGTCACTGTCCCCAAAGTGCTCTCCTACCTCCAAATCCAACACCTGGCCTGGTTCATTACCCAAAACCAAACCCAACGTGGCCTCGCCTCTTGTTGGCCTGTCAACATACTGTTTCAGGAAACCCTCCTGCACACACTGTACAAAAAACGACCCATCTATTGTACTCGAACTATATCTTTTCCAGTCAATATTTGGAAAGTTAAAGTCTCCCATAATAACTACCCTGTTACTTTCGCTCATATCCAGAATCATCTTCGCCATCCTTTCCTCTACATCCCTAGAACTATTAGGAGGCCTATAAAAAACTCCCAACAGGGTGACCTCTCCTTTCCTGTTTCTAACTTCAGCCAATACTACCTCGGAAGAAGAGTCCCCATCTAGCATCCTCTCCGCCACCGTAATACTGCTCTTGACTAGCAGCGCCACACCTCCCCCTCTTTTGCCTCCTTCTCTGAGCTTACTAAAACACCTAAACCCCGGAACCTGCAACATCCATTCCTGTCCCTGCTCTATCCATGTCTCCGAAATGGCCACAACATCGAAGTCCCAGGTACCAACCCACGCTGCCAGTTCCCCTACCTTGTTTCGTATACTCCTGGCATTGAAGTAGACACACTTCAAACCACCTACCTGAACGCTGGCCCCCTCCTGCGACGTCAAATCTGTGCTCCTGACCTCTATACTCTCATTCCTCCTTACCCTAAAACTACAATCCAGGTTCCCATGCCCCTGCTGCATTAGTTTAAACCCCCCCAAAGAGCACTAACAAATCTCCCCCCCAGGATATTTGTGCCCCTCAGGTTCAGATGTAGACCATCCTGTCTGTAGAGGTCCCACCTTCCCCAGAAAGAGCCCCAGTTATCCAAAAATCTGAAACCCTCCCGCCTGCACCATCCCTGTAGCCACGTGTTTAAATGCTCTCTCTCCCTATTCCTCATCTCACTATCACGTGGCACGGGCAACAACCCAGAGATAACAACTCTGTTTGTTCTAGTTCTGAGCTTCCATCCTAGCTCCCTGAAAGCCTGCCTGACATCCTTGTCCCCTTTCCTACCTATGTCGTTGGTGCCAATGTGGACCACGACTTGGGGCTGCTCCCCCTCCCCCTAAGGACCCGGAAAACACGATCCGAGACATCACGTACCCTTGCACCTGGGAGGCAACATACCAAACGTGAGTCTCTCACGCTCCCACAAAATCTCCTATCTGTGCCCCTGACTATAGAGTCCCCAATTACTAATGCTCTGCTCCTCTCCCCCCTTCCCTTCTGAGCAACAGGGACAGACTCCGTGCCAGAGGCCCGTACCCCATGGCTTACCCCTGGTAAGTCTCCCCCCCCCCCACAAGTATCCAAAGCGGTATACTTGTTTCTCAGGGGAACGACCGCAGGGGATCCCTGCACTGACTGTTTTTTCCCAGTCCCTCTTACAGTTACCCACCTATCTCCAATCTTTGGTGTAACTAATTCCCTGAAGCTGCTATCTATGACCCCTTCTGCCTCCCGAATGATCCGAAGTTCTTCCAACTCCAGCTCCAGTTCCCTAACTTGGTCTTGGAGGAGCTGGAGATGGCAGCACTTCCTGCAGGTAAAATCAGCAGGGACACTAACTGCATCCCTCACCTCAAACATCCTGCAGGAGGAACATTGCACTCCCTTCCCTGCCATTCCTCTAACTTTCTACCAAGATCTGGCTAACAACTAAATTAAATTTTTATAAAAAATAATAATAATATAATAAAAATATGGTACTTACCTCAGACCAATGGGTTTTATTATTAGGTTAGAGGAGGAGGGCGGGTGGGAGACACTACACGTGTAGTGTCTCGGGTTTCCTCTCCACCAGAATTTATTGGGAGGGTCTTCCCAGACGTCCGCGGGTCGACTTCCTGATCCCGCCTAAAAAACTAATTTAAAAAAAAAAAAGAAAAATTCTCAGCTCCTGCTGAAATTGACCAACCAGCCAGCTCCACTCCCGCCGAAATCGACTGGCCTGCCCCTGCAAAGAGAAGTGCTTTTAAAGGTTGACTTACCTCCCAGCAACCTCCTTCCGCAATGCTCCCGCTGAAACTGACTAACCAGCTGCTCTCACGCCGCCGAAATCGACTGGCCTGCCCCTGCAAAGAGAAGTGCTTTTAAAGGTTGACTTACCTCCCAGCAACCTCCTTCCGCAATGCTCCCGCTGAAACTGACTAACCAGCTTCTCTCACGCCGCCGAAATCGACTGGCCTGCCCCTGCAAAGAGAAGTGCTTTTAAAGGTTGACTTACCTCCCAGCAACCTCCTTCCGCAATGCTCCCGCTGAAACTGACTAACCAGCCAGCTCCACTCCCGCCGAAATCGACTGGCCTGCCCCTGCAAAGAGAAGTGCTTTTAAAGGTTGACTTACCTCCCAGCAACCTCCTTCCGCAATGCTCCCGCTGAAACTGACTAACCAGCTGCTCTCACGCCGCCGAAATCGACTGGCCTGCCCCTGCAAAGAGAAGTGCTTTTAAAGGTTGACTTACCTCCCAGCAACCTCCTTCCGCAATGCTCCCGCTGAAACTGACTAACCAGCTGCCCTCACGCCGCCGAAATCGACTGGCCTGCCCCTGCAAAGAGAAGTGCTTTTAAAGGTTGACTTACCTCCCAGCAACCTCCTTCCGCAATGCTCCCGCTGAAACTGACTAACCAGCTGCTCTCACGCCGCCGAAATCGACTGGCCTGCCCCTGCAAAGAGAAGTGCTTTTAAAGGTTGACTTACCTCCCAGCAACCTCCTTCCGCAATGCTCCCGCTGAAACTGACTAACCAGCTGCTCTCACGCCGCCGAAATCGGAGCCCACCTCGCACTGGTACACTTGGTGTGATGTTGCTGAGCCCTGTGCCTCCAGTTGTGTACAGGATGTTACATTCCACGAATTCTGAAAAAGTGCAAGACCAACTTCTGTCCCTGCTGTGCCTTGGATTACCCCAATAGGAGCTGGGAGAATAATGCAGTCAGTCTTGGGTCTTCACAAGCCACTTTCTTCCCACACCATGACTGACTGCATAATAACAGCATGTGTCTTTTAGCCTTTACTGTACTGCTATATTTGCACAACTCCTGTCGAGATGTGACAATCATGGTTTGTTTTTGGGGGGGGGGGGGGGGGTTAATTTTTCAAATATCACCTGTCTCAACACCCAAGTTGACAGTTTTGCTCTGTGGAATTTTAAATGTATTTAAGAGTAAGAAAGTGGATGAACTTTAAATGTGCCATTATGTTTCCTGTGTAACAGTCGAATGAGCTGTGCCCTTAAATGTTCTTGCAGAAATAAACATCCTTTTAAAAGCAAAGATTTGTTGGGTTATAAAGGTGGCCCTTGAGTGGTTAAATATTTAAATTCATGCTTAATCAAGATAATCAAACAAAATTATTAGATGTTTAACTGCCCTACATTTTGTTTATGTATGTCCTTTATAATCAAAACCAAAATCAGTGAATTCTGCACGAAAATTGGTCCCATTCCATGTTCCACATGCTGCCTGTAACCAATAGTGTGCCCATGTTTTAAAATTGCATCGTGCCTGCTAGATCATTTTTGGATGCACGGTATCAACTCACCCCATATCCCGCTTCAGGTTTGGAAGTATGAGGTAAAAGCAAAGTACTGCAGATACTGGAAATCTGAAGTTAAAATAGAAACACTTGGCAATAGGACTGATCTGTGGCGGGATCTCTTACAGCGGCTCCTCTTCCCGCTCCTCACGGTATTCATGCACCCAAGCCCCCATCTCTCAGTTGCGTGCGGCTTGAGTGAAATGATTAGGAATAGACAACATCTGATGACACCCAGCTCCACCTCACCATCACTTTTTTAAACCCCTGAACTGCCTTTGTGTTTTTGTACTGTTTGTCCCAATATCCAGTATTGGATAAATGAGAACTACCTCCAATTAAATGTAAAAACCATTATCTTGGATCCCTGCCACAAGCTTGTTCCCCAACCCGTCAATTGTATCTCCTTTCCTGACTGATGTCTTGAGCTGATTAAGATTGTTTTCAGCATCTGTATTCTATTTAACCATGATGTTAACCAGCCATGTTCTCTCCCATGACTGGAGAATAATGCTGCTTCAGCCAATCTGTTTTGAACCCTTCATCCACTTGTTTGTTACCTCCGGACTTCATTATTACAACCTCCCATAAACTTGAGCTCATCCAAAACCCTGCTGCCTGTATCCTATTTTGCACCAAGTCCCGTTCAAAGATCACCCCTTGTTTCTGACCTATATCAGGTCTCAGTTTACCGAAGGATAACATTTAAAATTCTCATCCTTTTGTTTCAATCCCTCCATACCTTTCTACTTCCCCTTTATAATTCTCTCGTGCACTGTCCCTCGCGCTCGCTCCCTCGCACGCTCCCTCCCTCGCGTGCTCTCCCTCGCGTGCGCTCTCCCTCGCGCGATCTCTCTCACTTTCTCGCTCGCGCGCTCTCTCAACATAGCTGTTTGACCTAATGTCTCCTAATTGGCCTTATCAATTCCTGTCAAGGGCCTTGGGAACATTCCCTATTAATGGTGCTCTATAAATACAAGTTGTTCAGAGTGCGTTTTGAGCTGATGAACTTTTGTCAGAACCTAGAGCATGTTGAACTGTTAGCTAATCATGTAAATACAATATTAGTTTGAGTGCAAATTTTCATTGCTAACCTTATCATTTTTTCTGATTTTTGATTGCCATTGAGCTGCTTGAAATAGAAGCCTTTAGTGATGCTATTTAAAAGAGGCCACCAATCTTTTGCAGAGATAGGGTCAGACAAGTTTGACTATCAGCAGTGATATTCGTGAGTGATTCTTCTGGACTAGATTTAGAGCACATTGATTTATGTTACTTTTGAATAATCTGGCTTGCTTTGCTTTTTTTAATGCGCAGAGAGGAAATTGACTTTGCAATGCCATTTGCAGGACCAGTGACACAGTTTTTCTTATTTATTATCCATCAACTCACTTTTTTCTTTTATCGGGGAGTAAACTATGGCAGGTTTACATTTCTCCTCCCCTCAGCTATGTTCTTGACATTCAAGCAATACACAACATCAATAGCCCTCCTATGATCTGTACATTGGCTGCGGATTGGCCTACCAATCGAATGTGGGATTTAGCTTGTGTGTTTTTCTGACATAAATGTGGCTAATGGTCTCTAAATGCTCAGTAACATGTGTTTCCTGTAGTACACGATTGTGTAATTCTCCAGTCTGCCTGATATGCAGTAAAACGAGGAGTTGTGCTCTTGAGGTGAGAATAGTTTCAATAGATAATCTAAAATTTACCAACCCCCCCCCCCCCCCAAAAAAAACTTGTATGTATTTTTATGTATTGAGCATAAAGCTGTGTGTACACTTCTACACTATTATGATTCGAATAAAGGAGATTGCAGGGTTATTTGATATAGTGGTCAAGGGAAAGGGATGGGAACAGATCGGCATACAGGATTAGGAATATTGCTTCTGCTAATAAATGGTAATTGGGCCTGGTTGGCAGAAGAGCCCGTTTCTGAGTGGCAGTTTCTCCATGACCTTGCAGCATAGGCATGTGATCATTCTGCTGTGGTTGAACTGCATTCAATAATAATAATCTTTTATTGTCACAAGTAGGCTTACATTAACACTCCAATGAAGTTACTGTGAAAAGTCCCTAGTCGCCACATTCCGGCACCTGTTCGGGTACACGGAGGGAGAATTCAGAATGTCAAAATTACCTAACAAGCACGTCTTGCAGGACTTGTGAGAGGAAACCGGAGCACCCGGAGGAAACAACATGCAGACACGGGGAGAACGTGCAGACTCCACACAGACAGTGACCCAAGCCGGGAATCAAACCTGGGACCCTGGAGCTGTGAAGCAACAGTGCTAACCCCTCTGTTAGCGGGGTCAGAGCAGCAGTGTAGGCAGTTAGCAGTGATGGCAACACGTCTTTTCCCCTCGCGGCTGTGGTCCCGAGCACTTAATGCCAGATCAATGGAAAGCCCACAACCCGAAGTGAAAGTTTTGACTGTGCATGTAAGTGGGAGCAGATTCTGCATCACTGGAAATCTCTCTTGCAACCACCCTCAGTAGAACAATTTTGTTAGAACATTAGGAACATAAATACCTGCTACTTGTAATCCTTGCACATTTTCTATTGTTCGTGTATTAATGACTATTCCTACCGTGGCTATGTGTTAAACAACTATTTTTTCCTTATCCTACAGAATATTCTCCTTTCTGGACGTGGTCACCTTGTGTCGCTGTGCTCAGGTTTCCAGAGTAAGGTTTCTCTAAATACTTCTCTTTTTTTTAAGTACGAATGTAGGCTGCTGCAATTGCTCAGCTAATTAAAGAAGTGAATAACACAGGCCAATAAAAGTTTAGATTTTTATCTCCGGTATAGTGCTAAATCAGCTCCTATCTTGCAGAGCTGTGGTGCAGGCACCTCCGCACTAGAAAGGAGCCAGGTTCCTGGATTGGATTGGATTTATTGTCACGTGTACTGAGGTACACTGAAAAGGATTGTTCTGTGTACAGTCCAGCCAGATTGTTCCATACATGAAAAAACATAGGACATTCGATAAATACACAATGCAAATACATTGACATAGACATCGGGCGAAGCATACGGAGTGTAGTGCTAGCAACAGTAGAGAAGATGTGTAGAGAGATCAGTTCAGTCCATAAGACTGGTAACAGCGGGGCAGAAGATGATTTTGAATCTGTAATGTGGAGATGCCGGCGTTGGATTGGGATGGGCTCAGTAACAAGTCCTACAACACCAGATTAAAGTGTAACAGATTTGTTTGGAGTCATTAGCTTTCTGAGCACAGCTCCTTCATCAGGGGATTGCCTGATCAAGGAGCTGTGCTCCGAAAGCTAGTGACTCCAAACAAACCTGTTGGCCTTTAACCTGGTGTTGTAAGATTTTGAATGTTAGTGTGTGTTCTGAGACTTTTGTGTCTTCTGCCCGATGGAAGAATTTGGAAGAGAGAATAATCTGGATGGGAGGGGTCTTCGATTATGCTGCCGGCTTTCCCAAGGCAGTGGGAGGTGTAGACAGAGTCAATGGATGGGAGACAGGTTTGTGTGATGGACTGGGCTGTGTTCACGACTCCCTGTAGTTTTTATGGTCTCATCTTCTGACACCCCCCTGTCCACCATCTACAAAACGTGTGAGGTTATGCACGTTGGTGAGAAGAATTGAGGCAGAGACTAATTTTTAAATGGGAAAAGGCTTGGGAAATTACAAGCACAAAAGGACTCGAGTGCTAGTTCAAGATTCTCTTCTGGTTAACCTGCAAGTTCAGTCAGCAGTTAGGAAGGAAAATGCAATGTTAGCATTCACGTCGAGAGGACTAGAATACAAGAGCAGGGATGTGCTTCTGAGGCTGTAGAAGGCTCTGGTCAGACTCCATTTGGAGTATTGTGAGTATTCTGAGCAGTGTATCTAAGAAAGGATGTGCTGGCCTTGGAAAGGGGCCAGAGGAGGTTCACCAGAATGATCCCTGGAATGAAGAGCTTATCATATGAGGAATGGTTGAGGACTCTGGGTCTGTATTCGGTAGTGTTTAGAAGGTGAGGGGGGAGCTAATTGAAACTTACAGAATACTGAAAGGCCTAGATAGAATGGAAGTGGAGAGGAGGCTTCCACTAATAGGAAGAACTAGAGCCCGAGGGCACAGCCTCCGAATGAAGGGACGATCCTTTAAAACTGAGATGAGGAATTTCTTCAGCCAGAGGATGGTGAATCTGTGGAACTCATTGCCGCAGAAGGCTTTGGACACGGAGTGTCTTTAAGACAGAGATTGATACGTTCTTGATTAATAAGGAGATCAGGGGTTATGGGGAGAAGGCAGGGGAATGGGGTGAGAAATATATCAGCCATGATTGAATGACGGAGCAGACTTGATGGGCCGAATGGCCTAATTCTGCTCCTTTGTCTTATGGTCTTACAAGGCACAAGTCAGGAGTGCAATGGAATGTTCTCCACTTGCCTGTATGAGTGCAGCTCCAGCACGGTAGCACAGTGGATAGCATTGTGGCTTCATAGCGCCAGGGTCCCTGGTTCGATTTCCTGCTGGGTCACTGTCTGTGTGGAGTCTGCACGTTCTCCCCATGTCTGCGTGGGTTTCCTCCGGGTGCTCCGGTTTCCTTCCACAGTCCAAAGACGTGCAGGCTAGGTGGATTGGCCATGCTAAATTGCCCTTCGTGTCCAAAAAAGGTTAGGAGGGATTATTGGGTTATGGGGATAGGATGGAAGTGAGGGTTTAAGTGGGTCGGTGCAGACTCGATGGGCCGAATGGCCTCCTTCTGCACTGTATGTTCTATAGTAATAATACTCCAGATGCTCGACTCCATCTGGGACAAATCAGCCCGCTTGATTGCTCCCCCTTCCACAAACACTCCACTTGCGAGGAACAGTGGCAACCGTGTGTACCATCTACAAGATGCACTGCAGTAACTCGCCAAGGTTCCTTAGACATCACTTTCCAAACCCACGATCCCTACCATCTAGAACAGCAAGAGCAGCAGATATCTTGGAACCCCATTAGCTGGAGGTTCCCCTCCAAATCAGTCACCATCCTAACTTGGAAATATATCGCCGTTCCTTCACTGTCACTGGGGCAAAATCATGAAACTCCCTTCTCAATAGCACTGTGGGTGTACCTACATCCCAAGGACTGCAGTGGTTCAAGAAGGTAATTCACCACCATCTTCTGAAAGGTAACTAGAGATGGGCAATAAATACTGGCCTAACCAGTGACGTCCACATCCCTAAATGAATTAAAAAGACATTCAGCACAGTGCAAGGATCAAATGCGGTACTATTCGGCTCTAATTATTTTAGCTAAACGCTGTCATTATGTCCTGTGCCAATAGGGGAAATCCCCATAATGGGTAATAACAATGGTGCTGGAAAATATCCTTCAACCATGTTATAGAAGCATGTTTCTGTATTGGTGAGATAGTCATGGCCTTGCTTATAATGAGAGAAGGTTACTGCTTCAGCCAAATAAAAAAAAAAAGTAGAATATTAGCGCTAGGTTGCTATATTTAAATCTTTGAGTTCTGGTGAACGAAACTCCTGTCAACAACTATGCAGTATGGGATAAACCTTCAGCATATTCAACCTTATTCTGTTTGTCATCGAGAAGGCCACAATTTAAATACCATGGGCATTTTAACACACAATGGAATATTTAATACATTGGGAAGGATTGAGATAAGAAGGGTTGCGATTTTAGGACTCCACTTCTGTCAACCTATTGTCATAGATCACCTTGAGTAAAAAATTGAGAGCGGCCATGATCTAGTTCATCAAGATAATCTGAAATGTCATTTTTACCGAGATGCCTCATTTTACACTGAGCTCTCAAGACCAGGGCGGGATTCTCTTGTCCCTCAGCCACGTTTTTCTCGGTGGCATGCGTTCTCTACTCCCACTGTTTGTCAATAAAATTTCCCATTGAAGCCGCCCACGCCACCGGGAAATACGTGAGCGGGATGGGCTGCTGGCGGGAAAAGATAATCCCAACGGCCATAGAATTCCAGCGCAGGAATTCCTTTCCCCCCCCCCCATAGCCCTCAAAATAATGATTGGATTGGTTTATTGTCACGTGTACCGAGATACAGTGGCAAGTAATGTTCTGCGTGCAGCTCAAACAGATCATTTCATACATTAAAATAAAATACATAATAGTGCCAACATAAAATACACAATGTGAATACATAGACACAGATATGAAGTGAAGCATACAGGAATAAAAAACTACTCAGTAGAGAAGATGTGTGAAGAGATCAGATCAGTCCATAAGAAGGTCGTTTAGGAGTCTGGTGACAACTGGGGACGAAGCTGTTTTTGAGTCTGTTTGTGCGCGTTCTCAGACTTTTGTACCTCCTGCCCAATGGAAGAAGCTGTAAGAGTGAGTAAGCCGGGTGGGAGGGGTCTTTGATTCTTGGTGTAAAATAGGAAGGGAATCAAAATCGCACTTAATAGATAGTGGAAGAATAGGTAATGTCTTTCTGCTCACAACTTTCCAAATCATTGTCCAAATGCATTTTGAGCAGTGCTAATGTTTATATTTTCTACTATGTTTTGCAGATGAATTTCAAACATTTGTCACTTTGTTTCTGAGTTAACTAGTTTGAAGTTACCGATCACCAACCTCTGGGGCTACCTTTCTGGCTTACTTTGAAGTCCATGGGATGAAAAGGAGAGTGGCAGTGCGGGAATGAAATAGGCTGCTAACAAGCAGAAAGTTTTGGTGAATAGCTGCTTCTCAGACTGAAGGGATGTTTAAATGGTGTCTCTCAGGAGCACTGCTCTTATATTAATGACCTGAACGTTTGCTATAGAGGCCACAATTTCAACCTTTGCGGTTGAATGAAGTTACTGTGAAAATCCTCTAGTTGACACACTCCGGCGCCTGTTCGGGTACAGGGAGGGAGAATTCCGAATGTCCAAATTACCTAACAGCACGTCTTTCAGGACTTGTGGGAGGAAACCGGAGCACCCAGAGGAAACCCATGCAGACACAGGAAGAACCTGCAGACTCCGCACGCACAGTGACCCAAGCCGCGAATAGAATCTGGGACCTTGGCGCGTGAAGCAACAGTGCTAACCACTGTACTACCGGTGCTATGAAGAGACTGGTGGAATTAGCAGATGAGGCGGATGAAATTCAATTGTGTTCAGTTCTGGACTTGAGGAATGATATCAAGGTGAAAGGAGATTACCAGAATGGGTGAGGTGCATCATTTAAGTGGAAAGGCAAGAGAAGCTGGGATTGTTCTCCAGGTTAAGGGGACATTTCATGAAGTCATTCAAATTATGAAGGATTGTCATGAAGTAAATAAGGAAAAACAGTTTACGAGCTAGTTAACTAGCGGAGACAGATTCAAGCTAACTGGCAAAAGGACCAAAGGAGAGATTAAGAGGGTTTTTAAATGCAGCGAGTTGTTGTGATCTGGAAGGTGTTGGAAGCAGCTTCAAGAGTAACTTTCAAAAGACTTGAAAAAGGTGAGTGTGCAGTGCTATGGGAAAACAGCTGGGGAATGGGACTGATTGGATAGTTCTTTCAGGGAGCTAACACAAGCATAAAGGTTTACTGGCTTTCAATGCTGTATGATTATAAGTAATATTCTAGACTCACCATAACTATATTTAATATTTTGTTACGATGACGTTTACCCATTCTTTTCCTTCACTTAACCCTCACCACACTCTTTCTTCTGCATTGTAAAACTTGACCTTCCCTCACAGCTCACCCCTTGTATTTGACCAGTTGTGTTGCACGCCACTATTTTTTCTGGTGCCTTAATGTCTTCTAAAACGTTTTTTTACACTGGTGACAAGATCTTTGATTCTGCATTTTAAAACATTAACATAAACTGTTGTACTCTACTTTTCTGTTCTCCCAACAACCTGTTAGCTTAAAGAAACATCGGAAATACCGAAATTTACATATTTGCTTATTTCCCAGTAGAATGAGCTGAAGCGTGCAAGGTATCACCTGTTTGACTGTGTTAATTTGGGACGATGAAATGTTGAGTTGGGGAGAGGTTTGGTATTGGGACCTCAGCTGTTTCTAATTTGTATTAATGAACTTGATTCAATAGCTCAATACAAGCTCGTCAAATTTGAAGATGCCAAACTAGAGAAGGCATTTGAACCTGAGCAAGCAGCTCAGACACTAGAAAATGGGACCAGATATATTTGTGGGTGTAAGGATGGCAGATAAAATTTAATGCCAACATGGGTACTGAGGCAGGGGCTTTGGAATCCAAGCGAAGGTAAGTCCGTCGAGAGTGGCAGTCTGCCGGATTTGCCATTCTAAGGAAGTTACAGGCCATTGGAAATGATCCCGAAGTTAAACTGTCATTGCGCTTGTTGGTTTGAACTAATTTGTTGCTAAATTTTAGGTGTACCCTTGTATAATTCGAGCTAGGTTTTCAGCTTCATTCCTGTTCACCTAGCCTGTACAATTTTGCACCGAGAGAATCCAACTGATAAAACTGTACAGCATTGAATATTCCAGCTCTTTTTAATTTTGCCTGGCCTCTAATCCTGGTCCTTTTTTCTTAAAATAGAGCACAGGAATTTATAATGTGAAAAACTGACAAACGTGTGAGAAAACATACAATTTTACTCTTCAAAGATTCACAATTAAAAATGTAAAAGATTTATTTCTTACTAAATCAGCAATTTGCCTTCTAAAGCTTTTCATGGCTCTCAAAGTTATATGCACAGGATTTGAACTACTCATTCTGTGATCAGAACAGACCTTGGCTTATCAGAATTAATTAGCAGGAAGAAATGTCTTTTCCCGTCCTTTTTCCAGATATTAATCAACAAAAGAATCTTTCTATTCAGAAGTGAGAGGTGATGATGAGCATTGAAGAAAGATCTGTGGTACACTTTCATCTCACCAATGAGAGTAGATGTAAAACCAGTGTTTACACATGCACTGATTTGTCTTGCACAGATCAAGGACCTGAGGCCAACCTACTAAATAAAGAATCCAATTTTTCATGTTAATGAAATAAATAGCCAGAGAAATTTTTCATCTGAAATTTACGCAGTATTGTTTACCTTAACACGGTTATTTATTTAAGTCATGGTTGTATTCTGCACTAGGCTGTGCCTGGTGCAACAGAACGACTGGATAAAAAACAATGAGATCATGAAAAATGTGCTTGCAACATGGAGATGACCCACATTTTAGAGTGTCTCATGGTAGTAAAAGGTTAATGCTGCGACTTCTGCAATTCTGAGAGTTTCAGATCATTTTTTATATCGCCTTCCTCTTCCAGATTTACTACTGATTCAAAATGCTGCTTCTGTTTGACTCCCAACTAGAGTTCAAACATTTATCTTGAAATTATAGTAATTGGACACATGGATGTGAAACTTTTACAGTAATGGATCCATTCATCATTTTGCTCTGTATGAGCAGATCTTCCATTGTCACACTTTCTCCTTGCTGCACACCAAACCCCCTCCACATCCCTACCACTTTCCAATTCCCTTGTGTCCTGTTGCAAGCGTGTGCTTTTTAAAAAAAAAAAAAACAAGATACAATCTTTAATTATTTTTCTGGCTGGTAAAAAAACAAGCTGCAATCCTATTAAGACAGTGGAGGACTGCTAGCCAGCTGCAATGTGCAAACTTGCGTTCCACCAAGTGGGATTCGAAGCAGCAAACGCTCAGACCCCGTGGGAAGCGTAAAGGACCTCTTCTCCATTTGACTTTTATGTTATGTTGACATTTTGAGATGGGGCACCTGTAGTAACTTGGCTCCACCAGTTATGTATATACAAAACATTTATTTACGCAACATGCTATATACAGAATAATGCAGCTTTGACGCTGCTTCCTAAAACAAACTTACCTAAAGCCTGCGCTCTGCTCGACAATTCTGTGCGCTAACTCCCGATTGGACGAGCGAGTCACTTCACCCATCAGAAGATCGCCCCATAGCAACTACATCCTGCCTCTCAAGTTCTGTGGGGCTGGTTTAGCACACTGGGCTAAATCGCTGGCTTTTAAAGCAGACCCAGGCAGGCCAGCAGCACGGTTCGATTCCCGTACCAGCCTCCCCGAACAGGCGCCGGAATGTGGCGACTAGGGGCTTTTCACAGTAACTTCATTGAAGCCTACTCGTGACAATAAGCAATTTTCATTTTCATTTTTCAAGTTCCTTAATATATCGAATGATAGTTAATTTGTACAGTTCCCCAAAATTAACAACAATATTTTTAATCAGTCCATCAAAAGCTCCATCTCTGCTGGCTTCCACTTCCTTGGAGAGCGGCGCAGCTCCACCGACTGGGATGATTCAGTTGGGGTACAGAATTTGTCTCACTAGGTGCCTCTTCTGGAACTGATGCTTCCACCTCCTTTGTTTCAGTCGGAACAGTACTCCCGCCTGTCACAGGCTGATTGGAAAGATCACTATTCTGGCAGCCAACCATATCTTATTTGAATCCGGCTGTAACACTGGCTCCTGGGATGACTCTCGACCATGCAAATGGTCCACATGTTTCCTCAAACTCCTGTCTTGCACACTCCATATGACAATTCCTGAACCCAGCTTGGCCCACTCCCGAAACTCCTCACTAGTAATTTATTTTGAACAATCTTGCATCTTTAGTTGAATCATGGTTCCTCTTTTGGTTGCCCTGTCTTGCCTCTATGCTGCCTGCTAAATTTGGGAATACCAGGCTTAACCTGTTCCTTAGATGCTGACCCATCAACAGTTCTGCTGGAGATGTACCTGTGGTCAAATGTGGGGTGGTCCTGTATGCTAAGAGGAACCAAGCTATTGTGTCCCAAGATGCAGCAGGCTGTTTCTTCAAGTCGGCCTTGAAAGTTTGGACTGCCCACTCAGCCAGTCCATTTGATGAGGGATGATATGGTGCTGTTCTGACTAACTTTATCCTACTGGAATACGTTGACTAACTTTGAAATTTGGCCCTTGTAAAAGTAGTTCTGTTATCTGATGCGAGTACTTCAGGTAACCCATGGAGCATGAAGCACTGCTGAAGCTGCTTGACTATGGCATATGCAGGCATGGCAGTCATCTCAAATTATTCCAGCCATTTGGAGTGAGTGTCTACCAATAGTAGACACATCTTGCCAAAAATATTGTCCTACATAATCTATGTGGACTCGCACCCATGGCGGACCTGGCCATCCCCACGTGTGCAAATGGGCTGCAGCAGGTAATTTCTGCTTCAATTGGCACTGATTGCAGTCCTTCACCATTCTCTCAATATCAACCAAAAAATAGCTACTGACCAGCATCTTCGTTTTGACGCGCTTAGATGGACACTATGCAACTCTGCAAGGAGGACTTTCCTCCCCTGCACAGGGACAACTTATGGAACATGCTATATGCAGAGTAGTGCAGATTCGATGCTGCCTCCTGGATTGAACTGAGCAAAAGCCCGTGTTCTGCTTGGCAATTCCACAAGCTCTCCATTGCACGAGTGGGTCACATGACCCCCCTGAGCGCGCCCTTCAGCTATTGAGACTTAAAATGCAATTCTCATTCTCCAAAGAAAAATTAGAACAGCAGACATCTGGTTTTACCTGTTCCAAAAAAAATTATAACGGCAGACATCTGTTTTAATCTAATTCCTCTGGAATATATAGCTAGCAGGACTTTTAAGAACTGTTTGCGAACTATTTAGCAAGCCTTATAGATCGGAAACCAGAGATCAGAATGCAGTACTGAGAGGCTGCAAAGGCTCAGCTGGCTCTCATCTGACTAATTCTTCACACCTGAAAGTGTGAATCGTAGGACTCCTGCAGTATAGGCAAAGCTCACCCTCTCTAGTTTCACAAATAAAACCCTGTTATGGTCAGACCTGGAAAGATAGAATAGAGGAATACCTTTTTTTTTTTTACCCACTCAAGTGTTCATAATAGCGCTCTGACTTTTTATTTGTTTTCTACTCTTTTCTACCACTCACTGTATAAAGCTCTCAGAAACATTTCTCATTGTGATTTCAGTATTTCCCTGCTTGTGTCTGGCACATTTTCTTTACCTTGCTAACCGTCTTCATTCCTCGTTCATCTACCTTTATCTGTCTTCTGATGTTACTATGTCTCTCCAGGAATGTCGCTAACAATTTATTGAATTTTTGAATCGTGCCTTTATAATGAATGTAGAAATAGTTATATATGTTTTGTGGCAGTAATGTTATTGCAAAGCCCTGGTTTGGGATGCATTCAGGCAGTGTGTCTACTAAAGCATTAATTAAGTCAGAATAAAAGTGAGGTAATCATTCATTCCAACCACTTGGTCACAGATAAAGGGCTAATGGAATTGTGTTTTGATTGCTGGAGATTCCCTGGCGTGTAGATAATTTATGAGGGATTGTATTTCATCCCAGCTAAGCAGCTCATGGAACTTCGTGGGATGATGTAAGTAATGGGAGGAGCCAGGTCTGTCTGTAGTTTAGCAGCCTGTTATAAGATTTTAAGTTGAACGGCCTTTTGTCGAATGCTGTAAGGCTGGGAAGAAGTGTATTGGATCTGCTCTTGAAAGGATCTCTCTCCAAAGGTCTGCACAGATAAGCAAGTAACCTGTTTTGTTAACTTCATAAGTGACATTTGAACTGTGTTGGGTTGCTTAATTGAATTAGTGGCGGGTGTAGATAGTAAGTTTACGTTTTTCCCTTTATTTAAGAACTGTTTATCTGATAATTGTAAACCTATTTCTTTGATGTTAATGTGGTCAATTCTGTGTTTAAATTAAAATTTGCTTTAACATAAAGATACTATTGGTCAGAGTCATCACTCTTGAGGTGAAGTATCCTTTCCTCACAGTTATGCAAATAGAAAAACTTGTTTGGGGTTCTTGTCCGATATTCTAAAAAGTTGGGGTTTGGTTCGCTATCCTTTTAAAAATAAATTTGAGTACCCAATTCACTTTTTCCAATTAAGGGCAATTTAGCGTGGCCAATCCACCTACCCTGCACATCTTTGGGTTGTGGGGGCGAAACTCACGCAAACACAGGGAGAATGTGCAAACTCCACACGGACAGTGACCCAGAGCCGGGATCGAACCTGGGTCCTCGGCGCCGTGAGACAGCAGTGCTAACCATTGCGCCACCGTGCTGCCCTTTGGTCCGCTATCCTAACACCTCGAGAAACTATAAAACTGTAACAAAATGGCTACCAGTATCTACGATGCAGGCTGAAGGTTTAGAGATTAGATAAAACCAGGATATCTGGGAGAAGATTGGTGAGAGAATAATTGGGCTTTGAGATTGAGCCTGGGAGAGTGAAATTTGCTTCGGCCAAATTCTGGTAATATTGCAGGCTGATTGGTGTGAGAGCAGGCATGCAGGGAATGGGACTTCAGTAGGTCAAGAAGGAGTGGTTGGAGTTGGCTGCAACCTGCTTGTTGGGATTTACTCACTGATAGCTCTTATTCATCAGGTCGGTGATATTGAAGCAAGAATATCTTTTGAATGCACACACATGATCCAGCCATACAGTGACCCAGAAAATTGTAGGTTGGAAGAAGGGCTGTTTTGCATGTGTTGTTTTCTAATATTGGTTCAGGACTGATCCTATAATAAAACTAGTTGATTCGCCATGGTAGCTTTTAATTAATTTGTCAATTCCAAGGGAAATATTGCCCGTAAATGTCATATCCACATAAAGCAGGACAGATCAATCTCAGCCAAGCACTGCCTTGTTTACACTCATTCGTCAGCTGAGTCATGGCAGGAGTCAAGTGGTATCAAGTAGCACTTATTTACTAACAACTTTCTCGCTGATACTCGGTTTGAAATCGGTCAGGCTGCCCTGCTCCTGACCTCAATACAACCTTGATCCAAATGTGGATAGCAGCTGAATCCCATTGGTGAGGTGAGAATGAATGCCGTGACCATCTAGGCAGCATTCCACCAACTGTGGCACTAGAGTCTGAATTAACATCAGTGGAGGTCAGAGAAAACTGTCTACTGGCTGGAATTGTCGCGAGCACAAAGGAAGATGGTTGTGGTTGTTGGAGGCCATACATCTTTGCTCTATTCTCTTGTTGCAAGAGTTCACCGGGGCCGTGCCCTAGAACCAGCTATCTTTGACTGTTTCTTTAATGATCCTCCCTCCGTCATAAGATCAGAGTGGGGATGTTTGCTGGTGACTGCACAGTATTCAGCTAAATTTGCAATTCCTCAGATAATTAAGCAGCCCATTCCACATACAGCATGACCAGGAAACCATCTAGGCTTGATGAGAAGTGGCAAGTGCAATCGTCGCAAACAAGTGTCAGACAGTGACCATCTCTTCAAAGAGAGAGAGCCTAATCACCCCCTCAAAGGACTGTATTGGACAGCCTTGTTCTTGGTTGGCACTCTTTATTTTCAAGTCCTGAAGAGCGGAACAAGTGGCAACTCCGAAGTTGGACTGAATGATTTATACCAGATTTAAGTTGGTTCCACTAAAATGCAGACACAAAATGTATTAATAGCAAGGCATAATGTAATTTCAAATAAATATTGATGTGACACCTTTGTAACAAAACTGATAAATCTGTTCACTGGGCACCAGACCTCAAACCAACAAATTAAGAATCAGCTTTGAAACTTAGCCCCATGGGAAGGATATATGATTGTGAGTGAATGTGAATTGGCTTTATTTTTAAACTAAAAGCTACTAATCAATCCTAACTCTGACCGAAGCACGAGTTGGCGGTAGAAGATTTGGACAGAACTGATGTAGGCTATAACATAGCTCAGCATGTAGCAAGTCACTTAACGCTTGATGAACTGTTAATGTTATGATGCAAATGATTAATGTGATCCCCAATCCCTTCAGCCATGTTCTAAAAATGGGGAAAGTGATGTAGAATGTAGTCTGTTTCACTGTGTACATCAATAATTTTTATTTAAAAAAAACTGGTAAAGAATAAAGCAGGCTTAAGCCTATATTACGGATGAAGAAAAGGCAGTGCTAAATGTTGCTGGTGCTCTTGTTCAGTGCCCTTGTTCCTGTTGACTGTTTATATAACAGTTCAAGAGCACATTGCTCAGAGAGCACAAAACCGAATTTCCTGTGTGTGTGTATATATATATACATCTACATTATGGTTCTACTGGGATGTTACAGAACATGCAAACGCATTAGGAGCCGGAATAGGCCACTCAGCCCCTCGAAGCTGCCTCGCCATCCAATAAGCTTATGGCTGATCTCATTTTAACCTCAACTCCACATTTCGGCCTACTTCCCTCATAACCTTTTGCCCCCTTATCAAGAATCTTATCTACTTCTGCCTTAAAAAATATTCAACAACAACATTTTGCGAAAGAGAAATCCAAAGTGTCTCGACCCTCAAGAAAATTTGCCGACTGTGTTTCCTGTTAGCTAGCCAATCCTCTGTCCATGCCAATATCTTACCCTCTATACCATGAGCTTTTATTTTCCGCAATGATCTTTGCGGCACCTTATCAAATGCCTTCTCCAAATCTAAATATTGCACATCCATCCCTTTATCCACAGCACCTGTTACTACTTCAAAGAACTCCCAATAAATTTGTTCAACATGATTTCTCTTTCAAAAAATGATATTGACTGTCTGATTGACTTGGGTTTGTCTAGCTGCCATGCTATAAAGTCTTATTAAACTTCGAACATTTTCTCTATTACAGATGTTAAGCTAGCTGCCCTATAGTTTACTACTTTCAGTCTCCCTCCATTTTTGAATATAAGAGTCATAGTTGCTATTTTTCAATCTAATACAACCTTCCCTGAAACTGATGAATTTTGGAACTTCAAAACGAAGTCTATGGAGATATTTGTAGCATTCGTTTTGATTAATTGATCCTATCATATAGCACAATACCAGGCCTAGTATAGCTTCCGTGTGTTTTCGTGAGCTCTGGCTAAATCCGTTATTTCATCCTGGTGCACAATAACGTTTCTTGGGTTACATGACTTGTGCTATGTTTAATGGAATTTCTGATGGCTGTTTTTGCAAGGAAGAGCTGAGATAAAATGTTGATATCCTTGTTGGTTCGTGGGGGTCAGAGTGAGCTGGGGTGGGGCCCAGCTTGTAGTGGTGCAGTTACTGCTGAGTAGGCTCTCGCCGTGGCGGTGCTATGTGCATTGGATGATGGCCGCTATCGAAGATGTTGTCAAAAGTGTTGTCTTGGCTGAAGATCTCTGCTCTGAGGTGCAGGTCCGTCAGAGCTCACTTTCCGGAATTGCGGGGCATTTTGAGAGTGATGGAGGTGCATGAGGAGGTTCTTGTATTCGAGAGAGCACTTTCCTTGGTGAGGATCTGCCTCCATATCGCCGAGACCCTGTTGCATGGTGTGTCGTCTATCCCGATGGGTTTGAGTGATGGGGGCTGGGCTGGATGTGCCCCCGTGCATGGTCCTTGGAGAGAGGTGGAAGACAAGTGCCTGACTGAGTTTGGAAATTGGCTGACGTGCTTTGGTAATCTTGATTTGGAGGTGGGCTGCACCAGATTCGATGGAGCACAGCGCAACCTGTTTTTAAGGGCAGGGTTTGGCTGTGCCCATCGGCCACTGGTCCTGTGTTATCCTGTTCTCTATGCTTGCCATGAGGATCGGGAGATGGCCGGACCGGTCGAGTCATTCTCCCTGGCTGTGACCTAGGCTGTGGACCCCCTGGGTGTTGGTGAGGTGACATGGTGGGGGTGCTGTTGTCTCCTGCTTTGATCGTTGGAATCCGTGAGAGAACCTGAAGAGTACCTGTTGATCCTGCCTTATCCTTTGCCTTATGCAACATGGAAGATGTCTTGAACCTTTCAATTTGCCCTGCGATTCTTCTGCAATCCTGGACGTTATTCCTTGTTGGTCTTTCATTTCCCTGAAGGGGAATGCGAAATGTGAGCATGATGGCTTGTAGCGTTGATTATCCTGATTCAGCAAAATCATATTGAGTCAATTATGAGAAGTGTGATTTGTGAACAGTTTGACACCTATTGAGGAAGATGAGTGAAGCTGGGGGGTGGGGGGGAGGAAGAGAGAGATAAGGCAGGGGCGAGTGATAAGGCAGGGTGACTTCAGAATAACAGACTTTATGAAATAGCACCTCCAGTTTTAATACCGGTTCATTCAGAAAAAAACAATTGGGGGAGAAAAAGGATAACGCCATATCAGTAAGATTGGATAACATCTCAGGCTTGATCTTTGCGAGATGAAGACTTACAATATGACTCCAGGGAACCTAACAGGAGAAGGCAAGGCGTTGCCAAATAAATTTGACATAGGGGTGCCACACTTTACGGAATGCATCAGACTTAGTACGGATCTCAGACATCAGGAATTCCATTGGAATACATTCCATGACTAATTACCAAATTCTGAATTGAAGGATACTATTCACTGATCCAGGAATAGAGGATATTTTTACAAGTTGCGAAAGTTAAGATGTTGTGCAGTATTTTTTCATTAACGTCAGTAACTCTCCTATCTGAAAGACCCAGAATGAGGAACAAAGCTCCAAGGCTCTAACAAATATCCCCTCCAACTCCCCAACTACACCAGACCAATAGGATTGAATCTTAACACCAGTCCGTACGCAATGTATGTAATCATCCTTCACTACCAGGCACATTGGGGATATAATAGGATCGAACCTGTGTCTCAGACGGGGCATAGTATCTAAACGATGCAGTATCTTAAATGGGGTCTCCTTCATTCTATTAGAAACCAATTTTTTATTGGCATAATCCCATATACTACCCCATGTATCTTTATCAATATTAATTGCCAAGTCTGTTTCCCAAGACTGTGAGGTACCCAATGTACTAACACAGGACCTGGAACACAAGGTATTATAGAACTTGCTAATCATTTGTCTAGGCATCAATAGGGAAAAGGTACTACACAAACTATTGGGATTGAAGGCAGCTAAGCTTCCAGGGCCTAATGGCCTACATCCTAGGGTCTTGAAGGAAGTGGCAGTGGAGATAGTAGGTCCATTGGTTATAATATTCCAAAATTCCTTGGATGCGGCATAGGTTCCAGTGAATTGGAAAGATGCTAATGTAATGCCCTTATTTAAAAAGGGAGGGGGCAGAAAGTAGAAAACTATAGACCAGCTAGTTTAATATCTGTCATCGGGTATTGATAAAATCCATTATTAAGGAAGTAATAACACCACATTTAGAAAGTCAAAGCACAATCCATCACGGTAGCATGGTTTTATGAAGGGTAAATCGTATTTGACTAATTTGCTAGGGTTCTTTGAAGATGTAATAAGCCAAGTAGATAGTGGGGATCCTGTAGATGTAGTCTATCTGGACTTTCAGAATGCATTTAATAAGGTGCCACACAAGGTAAGATCACGCTAAATTAGGGGTAATTGATTGGATAGAAGACTGGCTAAGGCAGAGGGTTGGGATAAATCTGAGGTTATCTATTTTGGTTGGAAAAATGGAAAGACAACGTATTATCTAAATGGAGAAAAATCGAGTGCTTCGGTTCAGAGAGATCCTCGTGAATGAATTGCAAGAAGCTAGCATGCAGGCACAGTAGGTAACAAGGAAGGCAAATGGAATTTTGGCCTTTGTCACTGAAGGAATAGATTGTAAAAGTAGGGAATTGTTGCTCAAACTGTGCAAGACATTGATGAGATCACACCTGGAATACTGTGGGATCTTTTATTTTCTAATAAGCTTTGGGGTCCGATGGAAGGTGGAGATTGAGGTTATTGCAAAACTTGGTTAGTACAGTTTCAAATATAAACAAGAGAAACAAAAGGCCCAGAGGGGCAAAAGAAAGAGAGAACAATGGAAAGAGAACAAAGGGAGAGCCCCAAGTACACCAAAGGTTTTATACCTGCACGTTTTGGTACTGCTACCCTCTCTGCCCCGTATTGGCTTACAAATTTTGAATTCTGATTGGTGCCCCGTACCTGCACTCACACTTGTATCTAACTTACTGGCTGTGCTTACATTGTTGCGTTGTCACGTTTGTAGTCTGGATTCTGAAAAGCTGATGTGATCCCACCGTATACTTTCCCGCAGTTACAATATTTTCAAAAATTGGTTTTAATATTTCCCCACAAGTACTGTGCACAGTTTTGGTCCCCTGATTTGAGGAGGGATGTAGTTGCATTAGAGGCAGTTCAGAGGAGGTTCACGAGATTGATCCCAGCGGTGAGGGGTTTGTCTTCTGAAGAGAGATTAAGCAGTTTCGGCCTGTACACATTCGAGTTCAGAAGAATGAGAGGAGATCTAATTGAGGTGTATAAAATGATTAAAAGGTATTGACAGAGTAGAGCGGCTGCTTCGTCTTGTGGGGCAATCTAGAACAAGAGGTCACAGTTTTAGGATAAGGGGTAGCAGAATTAAAATAGATGAGAAATTACTTCTCCTCAAAGGGTCGTGAATCTGTGGAATTCATTACTGCAGAGTACGGTGGATGCTGGGACATTGAGTAAATTGAGGGAGAAGATGGAGAGATTTTTCATTAGTGATGGGATGAAGGGTTCTGGAGAAGATGGTGGAGTTGAGGCCGAGATGAGATCAGCCATGATTGTATTAAATGGTGGAGCAGGCTCGAGGGGCACTAGATCATATAAGTATGGAATGACTTTGGCTCTGCTCTGGGCCCGGATTGGAGTTAAGCAGCATTGTGTGGCATGTATGTAACTCCTCTTTAGTGTATTTTCTTTGTGTTTCACGAGGTTGGGTGTAACAAATCCGTCCTTGGCACCGACATGGGCGCGGGGGATGGCTTTGATATCCGCGGAGGAGAGGCTGTGATGGGTCATTGGTGCTTATAGGGTCGAGGGAGTGTACCTTGGTGCGTGCCTGATCATGCCGGGGGAAATCTATCCTGATTTTATTTTGTGATAATTTTGGACTTGTGTGGCATGGGAGTGTGTGCACCATTTTGCCATGTCCTTGTGACTTTAGCCTGCTCCTCTCAGGCTCTGGTGGAGCCATATGAGTATCTAGTTTTGTCCAATGATTATAACAAGTCGGCTGTCATGTTGTTCTCCTGTCCCATTCTGTACTCGTGTTAAGCCATTTTCTCCTTGTTTGTGGCAATGTATTATTTTCTAATTTTGTTGCATTATTCTCCAAAATGTAAAATCGAAAGCTCAATAAATATACTTTGGGGGGAAAGAAAAACACCCCTCCACCTTTTCCTAAGTTCCTGTCCTTCCTAAATGTTTCACAACCTTAACTATTCAGGCCCCAATCTATGACATCCTACAGCCATGTCTCTGAAATGGCTATGAGATCACACTTGTACCAGTTTGCTTGTCTTGATTTGAATGCTAAATGTATTCAGTTACAGAAACTTAAATGTTGTCCTTTTTATTATTTTGATGACCTCTAGCCTTATCGTTGATTTACTCTTGGATTTATTTATCTGTCCTTTCTTGTCACACTGTTTATCATTTCTCATATACCGTCCTCTCTTATGTCTACTCTAACATACCACATTTGATCCCTTGCCCCACTATTTAGTTTAAAACCCTCTCTACTTCGCTAGTTATGTGTTTCACAAGAACATTGATCCCAGTATGGTTCAGGTGTAGACCATCCCAACGGTGCAGCCTGTGCCCTTCGAACTGGAACCCACTTCTTCCATACCGGTCTTTGAGCCACGCATTCATCTACTTAATTTTATGTACCCAATGCCAATCTGCACGTGGCTCAGATAATAATTGCTTTTAAATTTGGTACCTAGTTCCATATTCTCTCGATGCAGAACCTCCTCATAATTCTACCTATGTTGTTGGTACCTACATGGACCATGACAACTGGAGCCATCCCTCACTGTAAGTTCCTCTCCAGCCCTGAGCAGAAGCGCAAACCTTGGCACAAGGCAAGCAACACAACCCATGGGAATCTTGCTCTTTGCTGCAGAGGATAGTGTCAGTCCCCCTCCCTATACAATCCCCTATTACCATTACATTTGTTTTTGCACCTCTCACTTGAATGGCTTCCTGTACCATGGTGCCATAGTCAGCTTGCCCATCACCTTACAGTCCCCACTCCAAACAAGCTGAGAAAACCTCAAACCTGTTGGACAATTGCAGAGGTTGGCGTTCGTGGACTCCCACTCTCTTAGTCCCCTAAGCTCACTTGCAGTCGCACCCTCCTGTCCCTGACCACAGACCAGAAGACCCTACTTAAGTGGTGTGACTGCCTCCTGGTACAAAACATCCAGGTAACTTTTGCTGATGTATTGCAGCTCAGCCTCCAGCTCAATGACTCTTAACTGAAGCTCTCTGAGCCGCAAGCACTTAGTGCAAATGTGTAGGCCCTGGGTCACATCAGCATCCAGGGGCTCTTACATGCTGCAGCCTTGACACATCACCTGTCCTGCCATCCTTAATGTGCTTTAATTAATTAAATATATTCCCTTATTTATATCGAATTAAAAAATATATATTTTTACTTTATCATCAATTTGTATACTATTTTAAACCTTAGGACTGGCACAGACTTTAACCACTTACCAGATACTTCCCAAACCACTCGCTCCTGTCCCTGTAGTAGTGTAAGAACTAATTCCTAAAGAATGAGAAAAGTAGAAAAAGGGAAAAAATAATCTTTTCTCCACTCCCCCCACCTCACCGAAACCCCTCCACTCACTAAACTCACCGAACCCCCTCCACTCACTAAACTCACCGAACCCCCTCCACACACTAAACTCACCGAACCCCCTCCACTCAGTAAACTCACCAAACCCCCTCCACTCACTAAACTCACCGAACCCCCTCCACTCACTAAACTCACCGAACCCCCTCCACACACTAAACTCACCGAACCCCCTCCACTCACTAAACTCACCAAACCCCCTCCACTCACTAAACTCACCGAACCCCCTCCACTCACTAAACTCACCGAACCCCCTCCACTCACTAAACTCACCGAACCCCCTCCACTCACTAAACTCACCGAACCCCCTCCACTCACTAAACTCACCGAACCCCTTCCACACACTAAACTCACTGAACCCCCTCCACTCACTAAACTCACCGAACCCCCTCCACACACTAAACTCACCGAACCCCCTCCACTCAGTAAACTCACCAAACCCCCTCCACTCACTAAACTCACCGAACCCCCTCCACTCACTGAACTCGTAAGTACACACTCAGTTCCTCAGCTGCACTCGCTGTTTTACAACTGGAATAATATGCTGTTTTGTAACGTTTAGAAAACCAAATTATTAGAAGAGTGGCAGGAAGAATAGGAATTCAGACATAAACATTTTGAACAGATCTGCTTGCATCTGTTGAATATTGCATGAACCTCACTTCTTCAACAGTATCGGGTATTGAATGGATTGAAGATATACTGAAAGGGTAGTGTCCTTGACTGGTAGAATCCTGGTGACGCTAATTTACCATCACAGCTCTTTTTAAGAGATTGCCGTGCCTCTAACAGACCATTAGATCCAGGCCGAAGCTCCAGTAATGGGAGACTTTTGGTTTGGGACATTAAACAGTTGCCTTCAGTTATCAGAAAGTTGGTTTTCTCCATACTGTGCATACAATTCCGAAACGAAAATATTTTCCTGCCCTCGGTTATTCATGTCCTTCCATCTGTACAATTTTCTTCATCTCGGTCAGTTTATTTACATTTTCTCAATTTCTCTGCATTCTTGTGTTTTCAGTACTGGAATGTTCTGGCACTGGATGGCAGTAACTGGCAAAGAATCGACCTGTTTGACTTCCAAAGGGATATAGAGGTAATGTGCACAAGACTTTATGAAGAATGACTGATGGAAAAACTGAATATTGCGACAACAGCAAAATTTAAATGGCAGTATTTGTTTTTCTCACATTTCACATGGAAGTAGGTGTGTGAGACATTTTGGTCATAATTGTCTGGGTGGACACGAGCATAATGTATGATTTATATGAAGAAAGTTGATGCATTTCTGAAAAAAATCACAACACTCATTGGGAAGCCAGTTCTGTTCCATATACAAGTATCAGAAATGAATTTCTTTCTTTAGTTTGTCAGCTTGGCTCAATTTGTAGGGCTCTTGTCTGAGTCAAGTTATGGATTGAAAACCCCGGAGGCATTGCGATAGAAGCCAATCTTCAAAGCTACGTTGAACCAAGTGCCAGTTTCCTTTTCCAGTGGCTCATGTGAAAGAGTCAAAGAGGAGCCAAGAGGGTTCTCACTATTCCTTTGTGATCAACTACCATTCAGGTCCTCGTTTTTGGAATGTTACTGTGCACAAAATGTCCATATCTTACATTGCCAACAGTGGTTGTACTGCAAGTATGATCAATTGGCTGCAAAATGCTATGGAGACTTAGAAACGATGTGAGCTGGCACAATAAGAGCAAGTTTTTCCCCCCTCTTAGGTGGGGAGTAGCTGAAATGTTAGGGGTGTAGTTACACCATAAATCCCTTATTGTCACTTTTTTGTCAATATCAAAAAATCTTACTAAGTTGAGCTCGCGTGATCATTTTCATTTTTAAAGATAAATTTGGAATACCCAATTCATTTTTTCCAATTAAGGGGCAATTTAGGGTGGCCAGTCCACCTCACCTGCACATATTTGGGCTGTGGGGGCGAAACCCATGCAAACCCGGGGAGAATGTGCAAACTCCACACGGACAGTGACTTAGGGCCAGGATCGAACCTGAGACCTCGGCGCCGTGAGGCAGCAGGGCTAACCCACTGTGCTGCCCTGTTGCATGATTATTTTCAACAAAAGGAAATACATAATTTGGTCTTCATTGGGTAACAGTAAATGCTTTTCACTCTGGCATAATGTGAAATTTGATTGGGTGCACCTTAGTAGATTTGTAAATGTCTACTGTCATGAGCAAACCAGAGACTAAAAAGGATTACTGTTCAAGTGCCTATTAATCATTAAAATAGATCTTTTCTGCTAAGGAATTTACTCTTTCTCCTTGCTTGTTCACCCTCTCGCCCCATTAAAAAGACTTAGTTTATAAATACAAATAACAAAGAGCACGCAAGACTAAAGCAAGGAAGGAAATGATTGCATTGGTCCAAATAAATGTGCTCTACACCCTCTATTTAATTAGGTACAGTGGTATACTCCTGTCATACATCCAGGAGTAATAGAAGCATTCAGCGTTCTATAAAATGTACTGTTTCCCACAGAAAATGTTTCAACATTTTTCAAAAGTGAGTAAACTTGACTCCTTTTGTGGAAAAGGCTTGGTGGCCTTTGCGGTTTTAAATATCTGGAAGGTGCACGTTGGTGGGTAGCTGGCAGCTTCCCAAAAATGTGTGACTGACTGATTTCTGTTTAATATCGCCTACTGCAGTCCCAAAGTTCAAGAGTAGGGAGAAAATGAGAGCTGCATCAGAAAAGAAAATGTGAAAGTAATTTGGTCGTTGAAATATTGTAATCACAATAGGTCAGTGAGCTCCAGATTAGGCAGTGTGGGAAGTTTTGAACGCAAGTGGGCAGTGCTCAAAAGTTAGGGAAAACAGAGGGCTCAGGGAATGTCCCAGTATTCATTATGAAAGGGAAGAGAGCCTTAACGGAGATGTTGCCCTGTTTCCATCAGAGAGCTAGTTTGTTTTTGTTCCTGAGATCTTTCAAGGAGGTGGACTTACGACATTACAGTGGATAACTCATTCTCCATCACTCATTCTCTGTGCAACATGCGTTTTCATTAAAGGTAGCATAACGTAAAGGGAACATTCTGTCTCAGGCCTCTTTACGAATTGAACTGCATCAAGCTATTGTGGGACTTTCTATCTGTCCTATAAATTTCTCCATGAGGAATGTTTTGGTGTGGTGCATTGGCTATTATGCCAATTAACCTTGACTTCCTGTTGGTGCAGCTGTGTCCCTCAATTACTTTGAAGCATTCTTTAACTTGCACTTTTTTTTTCCCCAGTTGCAATTTTTGTCCTGCTCTGAGCGGAGCAAATTGCTGATAAATTAGTATGCATGGCCTCTGTGTTAGTTCAGAAATATATTGTGGCTATTGCCTCTCTTTGGGGTTCTTCTCTTCCCAACCCCTACCTCAAGCCAAGTGTGCAGATGATTCTGAGAGCCCCTGGACTCTGCCAATGCTACTCGTGAGCTGCCAGTTACAGAACTGAAACGAAATTTGTCCAGGTTTTGCCTCTGTAGAAAGGCCAATATGTTCTCCTGATAGTGAAGGGTGGGAGCAACAAGTCCAGACAAACCCTGGATGTCGGGGGATATCCAGGGTTGGATAAGGAGAAAAAAAGGGGGGGCTTATGGTAGATACCGAGGGTTCAAAACAGCAGAAGCCCTAGAGGAATCTAGAAAGTGCAGAGGGTTATTTAAGAAAAAATTAGGAAAGCGAAGAGGGAGCGCGAAAAAGCACTTTATATGTATATTAAGGGCAGGATGTTGATCATAAGACCATAAGACATAGGAGCGGAAGTAAGGCCATTCAGCCCATCGAGTCCACTCCACCATTCAATCATGGCTGATTTCAACTCCATTTACCCGCCCTCTCTCCATAGCCCTTAATTCCTCGAGAAATCAAGAATTTATCAACTTCTGTCTTAAAGACACTCAACGTCCCGACCTCCACCGCCCTCTGTGGCAATGAATTCCACAGACCCACCACTCTCTGGCTGAAGAAATTTCTCCTCATCTCTGTTCTAAAGTAACTCCCTTTTATTCTAAGGCTGTGCCCCCGGGTCCTGGTCTCCCCTGCTAATGGAAACAACTTCCCTACGTCCACCATATCTAAGCCATTCATTATCTTGTAAGTTTCCATTGGATCTCCCCTCAACCTCCTAAACTCCAATGAATATAATCCCAGGATCCTCAAGACGTTCATCGTATGTTAGGCCTACCATTCCTGGGATCATCCATGTGAATCTCCGCTAGACCCGCTCCAGTGCCAGTATGTCCTTCCTGAGGTGTGGGGCCGAAAATTGCTCACAGTATTCTAAATGGGGCTTACCTAGTGCTTTATTCAGGCTAAGAGTCGTGCCCATTACGGACCATCGTGGCAATTTGAAGATATAGGTGTGAGGTTTGAATACTTTGCATCTGTGCTAACTACGCAGAAGGATGATGTAGGTATAGAGATCAGGGAGGCGTATTGTAATTTACTTGAATGACTTAATATTGAGAGAGGAGGTATTAACAGTTTTAGTGGATAAATCCTCAGGGCCAGATGCAATATATCCCAGGTTGGTGAGGGAGGAGATTTCAGCGGCTCTGACAATTTCCAAATCTTCTCTGGCCACAGAAGCCTTGCCAGAGGACTGAAGGACAGCTAATGTGCCATCATGCAAGAAGGGAACTGGGGAAGAACCAGGAAATTACAGACCAGTGAGTCTAACTTCAGTAGTCGGGAAACTACTGGGGGAAAAAATTCTGGGGGATAGAATTAATCTCCACTTGGAGAGGCAAGGATTAATCAAGAATAGTCGGCATGGTTTTGTCAGAGGGAGATCATGTCTTACAAATGTGATTTAATTTTTTGAGGAGGTGACTAGGTGTGTATATGAGGGTAGTGTAGTTGATGTAGTCTACCTGGACTTCAGTAAGACTTTTGACAAGGTCCCACATGGGAGGCTGATCTGCACATCTTTGGTCTGTGGGAGGAAACCGGAACACCTGGAGGAAACCCAAGCAGAAATGGGAAGAACGCACAAACTCCACACAGACAGTGGCCCAAAGCTGGAATTGAACCCAGGACCCAAAGTAACCACTTTGCCACCCTGTTGCCATGTCGGATAGGCTGGGGTTGATTTCCCTGGAGTAGAGAAGGCTGAGGGGGACCTGATGGAGGTGTATAAAATTGAGGGACGTAAGGTGAATAAAGGTACTTTTGCCCTTAGTGGATGGGTCAATAACCAGGGGGCATAGATTTACGCTAATGAGCAGGAGGTTTAGAGGCGATTTGAGGGAAAATGTTTTCGCCCAGAGGATGGGTGGAATTTGGAACTCTCAGCCTGAAAGGGTGGGAGAGGCTGGAACCCTGAAGTATTTAGATGAGCACTTGAAATTCCATTGCATGGAAGGCTATGGACCAAGTGCTGGAAAATGGAATGACACTATGACTTAAACTTCACTCTGAAACCTCCCCCTTTTTTGTTTTGAGCATGTGGGAAATACCATAATACCATCTGGGTAATGGGAATTGCAGGATCAATGCCGTACACCACCGTATACACTAACTCAGCAAATGTTTGGATGACATGGCACTGAGTTGACGACATCTGGAGAAAGGAGGAAAGCTGACCCAGTCAGTGCACTCTGCGATAACTGATTGAATTGGAAATCTTGACGTCGTGGAGACTGGCTGGAAGGAAGAAGGATAAAAGTGAACAAAATGTGGTCAGTCTCATTTTAGCCAACTCATTTTAGCCAATGCTGCCAGCGAGAATCCTATTGGGTCTTGGAACTTGCTTTGAAAATACAGCACTAGTATACAAGTACTGTATAACTCTTTCATTGGGTGTGCCAGAAAACCCACTGGAGCGGGCGCAGAGGCGTTTCACCAGGATGTTCTGATGTTGCCTGGGATGGAACAAAGTTATGAAGAGAGGTTGGATAAGGGGGGGGAAACAAAACCCATCAGAATAAAGAGAAGTTAATGTTTCTTGAATAGACCTCTCGATCTTGCTTGCAATTTGCAGCTTTGCCAAAGGGATTGCTACGGAAATGTTAAACTTTCTCTTTTTGGATGCTGACAGGTCTGCTGTGCGATTCAAATATTTTCTGTTTTTAAACTGGGTCCAAAGTCCAGACTGCCAGGCATTTATAGGCGGTCCATCTTCCTTGACAGTTAAACCAACCTTAATGCCCAAATTGGCAGCAGTGTGGCATTTCTGTCATTCCAGTGGCTGTTTAAACTACTTTAATCCCTAAATGTCTTTGATCGAACATATAATAGATAGAGATGTGTTCTAGCATTGTCAGGCTATTTTCAGACTAATTCCTGCATCATCTGGGGAGAAATTATGTTGGGAGGATTCCATTTCTCAACCTGGCTCTGTGAATTTCTCTGGTATGAGCCTAGGTATAGAAATGTAATATAACTGGTTGGTGTGTAGCATCATTGGGCACTTCTGATGATTTGGAGATTTTTGGTATCAGCTGTACTTGTGTCAGAACACAAACAAGTGCCTTTTTAAAGTCTGCGATGACAGAACGAGAGGGTGATAATGTGTGTTGGCCCTTTTACTAATCTTAAACTTTTGAGTTTTCAGTTTTGTGGCTGCGTTTTTGGGTTTCTCCTCCTGCCCCTTCCTCTAGTTTCATGTATATTTCTCCAGCAGAAAGACAGAAGAAGTTTGATTGGAACACAGTAAATCCAGTTCTGATCAAGGACCTACACCCAAAATGTTAACCAGTCTTTTCACCTTTACAATGTTCTGCACCTCATGAATTAAATTTTTTTTTTTTATCATTGTGTACTGTATGAAAATTTTCAATTAAATATTTTGACATGTTCCTATTGTATTTTGAAAGCAACAATGGAAATTATTCAGAGTTTTTAAAAATCATTGAAATCATAACTTGCATTGCGAAAATATCAAAATTCCATGATGTGTAGAAAGTCATTAAAAAAAATGTTTTAACATTTTTCTTGATGAGACAGGGCCGAGTGGTAGAGAACATTTCCAAAAGATGTGGTGGATTTTTACGGAAGCTTAGTCTGCGAGGATGCCTCGGTGTTGGTGATAACTCTTTAAGGTAAAAAGTGCTGCTGGTGTATGCCTATGTTTGCCCAAATGGTGATGCAAGGGAAGGCTTTTAGTGATGGCTAGACTTTCTAGAACCAGGCGACGTGCAGTTAAACGTCAGTCTCTCTGATTGGAATATGTTCTAGCCACATGTTTGCAGTGGGCAACACTATGTTGCTCCCCCAGAGGGGTGGAATGCACCTTCTGAAAGCCAGTAGAAAGCTGTGCTAGCCTGATTGTTACAGGGTGAAACCTTGCTATCATGTGGTAGGTCATGCATAGCGCAGGGTTTTCTGGAATTGCAAGGCGGGTCATGGTCCTTTGAAGTTTCCGAGAAAAGGCATCCAAAATTCTGAGCATGGGGATGTGATCAGAATATGTATAAGTAGGTGCCCTCTGACTTGTACAGACAGGAGTAAGCCGACACACACCCTTTTCTGCTACTTAGATAATAGCTTTGCTTCATAACCCTTCCCATCATTGCCAAACAAAATCCATCTATCTTGGTCCTTAAAACCTCAAACTGTCTCAATATTTCACAGCTTTCCAGAGTTCTACTATTCTTTGTGTGAAGAAGTGTTCTCTGAATGAGCTCCTGAATGCAATAGCCCTAAAAAGATTATGTTCCCTTGTTCTTGATTCCTCCATCAGAGGAAATAGTTTCTCCACATCTCTATATTGTCATGACATTCTAGGCTAACGCACAGTCAATTTCAGCTTCACTTGACCTGAGTCGCAACACAATTAAAATTAGATTTTATTTAAAATACTCGAGGTCCTTGGTTGATCCCAATAAACTGTAGTCACCAGGTTTGTAACTTGAAACACAAGTAAACCTTTTATTCTGTACAGCATTGTAATTACAGAAAAGGTAATGATCTAATACCTGCTTCCTTACTACCCCCACATTCAAGATGATTTTTCTCTGGCAAGGTTGTGGACCTTCTCAGCAGCCTCCGCATTATTTCAGATTCACAGCAAAAGATGTGCCGGGCACTCACTGCTTTCAGAACAATAAAACAGTCTTTCACTTCAGCTAGTGAGAGAGAGTTCCGTTCACTTCCATGGTCTAAACTCTTCCCAGTTCTCTCAATGTGTAACACCGGAACCAATCACTGTTGTCAGCCAGAACACTGGCCCACGCACCGGCTGCCAGCCAGCCAGCCAATTAATCCGACTCCCTGCTTCCCGAGATCCGCTCGGTGCCGAGGAGTCTGACTTCTTTCCAAAAACACAACCTGGGAACAGTTTCCTGACAAGCAGGCTACTTCAACTTTGAGTCTTCTGCTGAAAGACAGATTCCGATTATGGGTACACGGGCCAAAATAATAAAAAAAAACATAAAAGGAATGGGAACAAATGAAATAAACAGGAAGGACTTTTACAAAATCTACCCTAACAAATACTTTTAACACTTTAATGCATCAGTCAGATCACGCCTCAATCTACTGTACGTGGGGAAGTTCTGTAACGTGTCATGTTGTGGACTTTGAATTGACTGTGGAGAATGTTGTTATTGATGGTGTTTCGGATCTGTCCTTGATCCTCCTTCGCAGATTTCATTCCCAAGCATCTTTTCATGTTTTCTCTGATTTTGGCCATTGTAAAATGTGCGCACAGTACAGACAAGTATCTTCTTTGGGGTGGGTGTGGGGCAAGTCTTTTAGCAAGTGAAGAAGTGTTCTGGGTGAAGATTGTTTCTTACTGGTCTCTGGTATTGATATGTTTTGGAGGATTGCCTCATCTGGAAGTAACTGTCATGGTCATGCTGTGAGAACTGGAATATTTAAACACCATGTGAAAGGGCAAAATCCAGCTTTCGCTAAGCAATTAACCTAATTTGGTGAGCCCTTTCTCGAATGGATTCTAACTCTGCCTGAGAGCATACCTGTGAATTTCCACATTGAGGAGAGACCACCCGGATTCAGAGGAGGCCCCAGTAGCAGTATCTGAAGTTTGGGAGGCCATTTCTCCCCTGGCATCTTGCTGCATTAGGCCTCTTGATGTTTTTTTAAAGTAAGAAGTCTTACAACACCATGTTAAAGTCCAACAGATTTGTTTTGAATCACTAGCTTTTGGAGCACAGCTCCTTCATCAGGTGAATGAAGAAGTGGGTTACAGAAACACATAGACAAAGTCAAAGATGCAAGACGATATTTTGAATGCGAGTCTTTGCAGGTAATTAAGCCTTTACAGGTCCAGACGGAACAACTGGAGAGAGGGATAATCACAGGTTAAAGAGGTGGGACTTGTCTCAAGCCAGGACAGTTGGTAGGATTTCGCAAGCCCAGGCCAGATGGTGGGGGGTGAATGTAATGCGACACAAATCCAAGGTCCCAGTTGAGGCCGTACTAGTGTGCGGAACTTGCCTATAAGTTTCTGCTCGGCTATTCTGCGTTGTCGGGTGTCCTGAACGCCGTCTTGGAGAACGCTTACCCGAAGATCAGAGGCTGGATGCCCTTGACTGCTGAAGTGTTCCCCGACAGGAAGGGAACATTCCTGCCTGTCGATTGTCGCGTGATGTCCGTTCATCCATTGTTGCAGCGTCTGCATGGTCTTGCTAATGTACCACGCTTCAGGGCATCCTTTCCAGCAGTGTATGAGGTAGACAACGTTGGCCAAGTTGCACGACCATGTACCACATACCTGGTGAGTGGTGTTCTCACGTGTAATGGTGGTACCCATGTCGATGATCTGTCACGTCTTGCAGAGAGTGCCATGGCAGGAATAGCGTCGTGGTCGCTATTCTGAAGGCTTTTTTAAAAAAAACAACAACATGCATCTCCATTGCACAGATCCTTACCCACCAGTAGGAAGACAACAGTCCCCCAGCCCTTGTGACTAGTGGACGGCAGGGCAATCATTGTCCTCTCTCGTTCGCTTCCATCCCTCCTGCTAGCTCACACATTGTAACTGATCCATGGAGACTTAAGCACAGATTTTAAAAACTTTGCCCTCCCCAATCCTTATTGCTCCCAGCTGCAAGTACCATATATTTGACATACTGTGGCTTATTAAAATATATTTGTGAATCTGTGTGTGTGGGTATATGGGTGTGTGCACGTGCACGGGTATGTGGGTGGGTGCGTGCGCGGGTATATGGGTGGGTGCATGTGCGTGCGTGGGTGTATGGGTGTGCACGTATAGGTGTGTGCGTGCGCGGGTATAGGTGTGTGCATGCGCGGGTATATGGGTGGGTGCGTGCACGGGTATATGGGTGTGTGTGCGCGCGTGCACGGGTATATGAGTGTGAGAGTGCGGGTATGAGTGAGCGTGTGCGTGCGGGTATATGGGTGTGTGTGTGCGCATGTACGGGTATGTGTGTGTATGCATGCGCGGGTATATGGGTGGGTGTGTGCGCGTGCGTGGGTATATGGGTGGGTCTGGGTTGGTAAATGGGTGTGTGTTCATGTGCGGGTATATGGGTGTGTGGGAATATGGGTGTGTGCGGGTATATGGGTGCGCGCGCGCGCGGGTATATGGGTGCATGTGCATGAGCGCGGGTATATGGGTGTGTGCGTGCGCCTGTGCAGGTATATGGGTGGGTGGGTGTGCGTGCATGTACGGGTATATGGGTGGGTCTGCATGGGTAAATGGGTGTGTGTGTGCATGTGCGGGTATATGGGTGTGCGTGCGCGGGTATATGGGTGTGCGTGCGCGTGCGGGTATATGGGTGTGTGCCTGTATGGGTATGCGCGCGCGCGGGTATATGGTTGTGTGCCTGTATGGGTGTGTGTATGCGCGCACGCGCGGGTATATGGGTGTGTGCCTGTATGGGTGTGTGCGCGCGCGGGTATATGGGTGTGTACCTGTATGGGTGCGTGCGCGCGTTGCGGTATATGGGTGCGTGTGCATGAGCGCGGGTATATGGTCGTGTGCGTGCGCCTGCGCAGGTATATGGGTGGGTGTGTGTGCGTGCATGTGCGGGTATATGGGTGGGTCTGCGTGGGTAAATGGGTGTGTGTGTGCATGTGCGAGTATATGGGTGTGCATGCGCGCGCGGGTATATGGGTGTGTGCCTGTATGGGTGTGCGCGCGGGTATATGGGTGTGTGCCTGTATGGGTGCGCGCGCGGGTATATGGGTGTGTGCCTGTATGGGTGTGCGCGCGGGTATATGGGTGTGTCTGTATGGGTGTGCGCACAGGCGTATGGGTGTGTGTGTGTATGGGTGTGCGCGTGCGGGTATATGGGTGTGTGTGTGCGCCTGTGTGGGTATATGGGTGTGCATGTGCGTGGGTATATTGGTGTGTGTGCGCGTGCGTGTAGGTATATGGGTGTGTGTGTGCGCACGCGGTATAGGGTTGTGCGTGCGCGGGTATATAAATATATATATTTGTGAATCAGAACACTCAAATTCAAATTAATTAAGACTTGAAAGGGGAAAATCATGATCTCATTAACCATCATGCGCTGTGCGACACTTCAGATTGATGAGGCATCATTTGTGACCCTTGAACTTTGACATCTGCACCTGGAAGATGAATGTTTTCCATGAGGGCATCATACTTGCCTGAGGGAAACAGTTCTACAATTTACCATGGTTATTCATCTGTTTTTATTTTAAAAGGACTTTGTTTCAAACAAAAGATAAAGTAGCTATCCCCAAAAATGAAAAGTAAGCTCAGAGTTGATTGTTTATTATTTAATACCAGCAGCAAAAAAGATCTTTTGGATAGATACTGGTAACTTTGAACATGGATATATTGTTCATGGCAAATCCAGGAAAGTAATGATTAACTTCAGGAAAAATAAAAGCTAACTAACCACAGCTAATTATTACTTGGCCAGTTTGCAGTCCCCACGCTCGGAGCTCTGACCACATTTAAAAGGTAACCCTAGAATTATCTGCACACTGTACTGTTGGCCGTGCATAATTTTATTCATTCATTCATGTTAAAGATTTGTGTAACTTGATTGCATTTGCGATATGGATGTTTGCCCTACCAATGAAAGAGCTCTTATATTTTATAATCACTGTGTAGCACGATATTCAGCCAACTAGAAACATCCAAGTGAGATCTTACTCAATGATAATTTGGAGCCAAGGGGGAAAACTACCAGTGGAGTTGAACAGTATGAGACAAGATAGAAGCCCAATCACACGTTGTCATAAAAACTTTCTAAACCTTGTGGGTTGTTTAATGCTTTGAACATGACTGATTTTGTCAATTTTATTTGGTTTCGCTCCTGGTTATTGGTTATGTATTAAGAAGGATATTGATTCAGTACCTCTATTTTTGGAAATATTCTGTTTATTCTAATTTTGACTAATGCTGCAGTGCACCTGAAAGGTCTAAGTGCATTTTACAATAACTGCTGTCTTTCTTTTTTTGTTTCGTTACCCCAGGACATTTGCTCAGAACTGCAGGAATATTGAACAGCTAAATCTGAATGGATGCACAAAAATCACAGATGCGTAAGTATGATAATCTGAGAGCTAGCTCTAGCCCTTGCCCCTCATTCAGGTTTGTGTTAAAAGAAATACAAAGATCAAAGTGCAGGAAGCCACAATGTTTGGAAAGACTAGGTAAAAGGGATAAATTAGGAAGTAATTGCTCTCACTGGATGTAATGGTGCACTATTTATTTGAGAAAAAAGCTTTATACAGTTTCCCAAACCAATGATTAAACTGCAAAAACAAATGGAGAGGTGTGAATTTCTGGCAAGCTGTTATTATGAAACTGACATAAGGTTTATGAAGTATTGTCCATGCTAGTGCACATGATTTTCCTTGGCATTATACCGGGCAGCACGGTAGCGCTGTTGCTTCACAGCTCCAGTGTCCCAGGTTCGATTCCCGGTTTGGGTCACTCTCTGTGGAGTCTGCACGTTCTCCCCGTGTCTGCGTGGGTTTCCTCCGGGTGCTCCGGTTTCTTCCCACAAGTCCTGAAAGACATGCTGTTAGGTGAATTGGACATTCTGAATTCTCCCTCTGTGTACCTGAATGTGGCGACTAGGGGCTTTTCACAATAACTTCATTGCAGTGTTAATGTAAGCCTACTTGTGACAATAAAGATTATTATTATTAAGATGAAACGTTAACAGTTGCCTTTCAAAGGCAGCACGGTGGCGCAGTGATTAGCATTGCTGCCTCATGGCGCTGAGGTCCCAAATTCAATCCCGGCTCTGGGTCATCGTCTGTGTGAAGTTTGCACATTCTCCCCGTGTTTGGGTGGGTTTTGCCCCCACAATCCAAAGATGTGCAGGGTAGATGGATTGACCACACTAAATTGCCCCTTAATTGGAAAAAATGAATTGGGTACTCTAAATTTAAAAAAAAAAAACAGTTGCCTTTCAGTTTGTGTGCATGTAAGTGGCTTGTGCATTTGTACAGCAACAAAGCACTTGCATTGACTGCGATACCCCTTACCTGAGTAGCCTGTTCACACATGTAGAGGTACATGAGGGCAACTGGCATCAGAGGGACTATGTCGTTAATATTCTAAAGGGAGAGGAGGAGATTGCAAATGAACACTTTAAAGTTGATGCGTGTGTTTATTTAATGACGAATTGAAGCCACTGCATAAACTAACTTCTTTAACATGTTTTGATTAAGTACAATTACTGATGCTGGGAAACTAACTTGATGGAATGTGGAAATATAGAAACAGCAGTGGCCCATTCAGTCCATGGGCCTGGTCCAGTATTCAATTAGATTATGTCTGATTTAGGTACTCGAGTTCCATGTCCATTGATACCCTTACCTTTCAAAGTCTCTTGATCTTAAAACCTTCAATTCGTCTAGCATCCACAATCTCCTGGCAAGAAACTTTCCAATTTCTCCTCCTCATTTGTGTGTAGAAGTGCTTCCTGATCTTTCTCTTGAATAGCCTTGTTTTGGATTCCTTGGTCCGAAGAAAGGTTTTCTTTGTCTGCTTTACTGAATTTTTTATTATTTAAACATTTCAATTAGATGACCCTTAAATCACCTTTACCCTAGGGAATATAAACAAAGTTGATGCATCCTTTCCCCGTAGCTTAAACCTTGACCATGTCATTCTGGTACATCAGAGCTGCTCTCTCTCCTAGGCTGCTTGTATATTTCAAGAGATGTGCTGCCCAAAGCTGAATGTAGTTCTCAAGAAGGGACCTGACCTAAGGTTGTATACAACGGAAGTGTTACTCCACCCCAACCCCCACCCCTTCATACTTCAGCCCATTTAAGTATAGGCCAGTATCCCTTTTGATCTTTTGCATCTGTCCACCAGATTTAAGTGATTTTTATAAATGCTCACCAACTGTAAATTCTATGAAATCTATGAAATTGCTCCTCCAGAGTTTTTTAATTCATGCCATTTGGGAAATATGCTAACCTATCTTTCCTCGGTCCGAAGGGGATGTCTCCACATTTCTTCACATTGAACTTAATTTGCCACATTTTGTTTGCCTACTCACCCTGCAACTTCTGTCTAGACTTTTTACTGAGTTTCAGCAAACTTGGATATACAGTTCTCTTCCTTTCTCTACAATACATCATTTGTAAGTTTGGCAAAAAGCTGAGGTGGGAGCACAGATCCCTGGGGTACCCACTAGCTACAGGTCACCAATCCGAGTGCATACTCCTAATAACTATTTTGTTTTCTACTCCTGAAGCAATTTCTAAACCATGCCATAAGGTTGCCATGAACTTTGCTTTTATTTTCTTTTACTAATAATCTCTCTTTGAGGAACCGGACTAAATGTCTCTGCCACTCCTTACAGACAACATCCAAAGGCACTTTCGTGTTCAGCCTTTTTAGTGACCTTTTTAAAAAAAATTTTTTTAATTCAACTTAATTTGTCTAATGTGATTTTCTCTTCAGAAATCTGAGAGAACTCTCTGATCAGCTCAAATGTCCAATTGCTTAGTCAGCTCTGTCCCAAATGCCCAATTCTGCTAATTTCCCGCAACAAATGAAAGACTTGACAGGTCTGCAGCTACCCTATTTTCTTCTTTCTTATCCTTCTTAATTTGTAATTTATGCAGCCTCATGCTGTGGTTAAAATAAATTGGTGTGCACAACAGAAATTGCATGATGTGCTAAAGCACCTAAATTAATTCTAATTATAGTTGCTGAAGTTAATTTTGTTCCTTTTTCAGTGTCAGGTTCCACATCCCACCTACCCCCGGATCCCTACTCTCATCAGCACTCTTCAAACAACAGTGCAAGAAATTAAAATGCTGAACAATCATTTCATTTTTTCCAATAACCTTACGCTTTAAATGGAACACAATTAACTTATCTCAGCAAGTGAGGTTTTCACGAGAGTAAATCTTGCTGTTAATCAAAACAATGATTGCGAGGATTTCACCCGCCTGCTGGTGCTATTATTGGAAGAATGAGACAATGCTGGAGATATGCAGTAGGTCAGGCAGCAACTATGGAGAGAACAAAGGAGGGTGGAACATCATCTAAGTCGTTGAAGAATTGCTCTCCAATAATAAAATTAGGAGGTGAAATGGGGATTAGCTTCTTGATAATTATGAGTTGTACTTGTTTTACAGAACCTGTACTAGTCTAAGTAAATTCTGCTCGAAACTAAGAAGCCTAGACCTAGCGTCATGCACGTCTATCACAAACCTTTCTTTGAAAGCTCTGAGGTGAGTTCCAGTGATGCAGAACTTCAGTCTGATTCATTTTATTTAACTTTTAGTGTGTACTTGGTATTTATCTGTGTCTATGTGTACTTGGTATTTATCTGTGTCTATAAATCTGAATGCGTACCTATAATTTGGTCAGTTGCTGAGTTAACAGAAACTTAGAGGTTCCTTTGATTTAAATCTGTAATCATTTAAATATTCTAACAATATTTGGATCATGATAAAGAGCTGAATAAAATGGCTGTAATGTTGCCCAAGTGGGACGTATTTTCATGAAATCCAGTCAGCAACAGAGGAATTATGTGCTGGATTTTATGCTACCTTGCTGTCTGGTTTGAAGGGGTGTGAGGCACATAAAATCCAGTGAGTGGCCTTTCTTCCCCCAGCCTGTCTGAAATTTTACAGGAAGGTGTCGGGTGGCCTGGCTACCATTGGACCTATTGAGGCCGTTAATTGATGGGCACTTTAGGGAAAACGAGTTGCTGCCCGTATTTAACCCATAGTGGAAAGAGGCCTACGTCATATGGGAATACCAGCAACTTTACTGCACTGGCTTATTTTGGGCAAGTGGGGGGACGGGGCGGTGAAGGGCAGGCCCCCATGACCTATTGGATGCACCCCCAGCCATGGTGATTGTCCCTTTAGAATAAGGGTCAATCACCACACTGTATGTGATAACAACTCACAAAATGAAGGATAGAAAAGAAAAATGAAGCAACAAAATTCTTGTTAACTTGGTTTGTTCAAATTTGGAGCCAACATTCATAAGAATTGCAACACTTGGCTAATGTTTCCGATCTGACACACAAACACGTTTGTCTTTTGTCACCACCTCCCCTGAAAGCCATTAGTTGTGTAAATCATATTACCTATAAGACAAGAGACTGCATAGTCTTGTGTCACAGTAATTGGCAACTTTTTTTTTTCAAAACATGCTTTCTTCTTCCTCCGCATCTGAACTCAGTAACTCGGAGTGAACCTGATGATGCACTGTATTAAAATACTGGCATGCAGCGGCAAGAAAAAGTTGGACACTGGTTTGTGCTGGGGGTTTCCCCACATACCATTTCAACTCTGAATTCTGTCTTCACCACTAAGTGCTAACTGGAGTGCTGCTCTTCAGGGGAGGGTGAGGGATATTAGAGGCATCTAGGGAAACTCGGGCAGTCTCCTCGGCCATGGATGGTAATATAAGACCTCAATGCAGTGAGATAAGACTGTTTTACTATTTAAATCAGTTTGTATCAAAATAAAAATCTGCTCCAACAGAAATTTAAGTAGAAGTTAAAATGAAGTACCATTTTATGTCAGACGAGATGACTGGGCAATCAATTTGATCTTGGGCCTGGGTTTGTTTTCACTGCTGAACCTGGTAGCTGAAAACTATTGAGCTTTCTCGGAAAGTCAGTAACCCAGATTTCTGAACTGTGTGAAAAGGTTAATGCCATTGTGAAATATCATGCCAACCGGGAAATGCAAGCTGGTATTAAAAATATGAAGGGAAGTAGGGACAATCCATGTCTTTTGCTGCAATACGGCGTAGGATAAGACAGGAATCTGGAATTTCACGAGCACTATTTCTTTGTGATGAAGGAGGGCACTGAAAAAGTAGTTTTCCTGCACTAACTAGTTTTGCAGGATCAATAGCGCACACTTATTGGGCATTGTAGGATAGCAGTTACGTTGCTAGATTAATAACCAGGGGACATGAGCTCAAATCCTACATGTGCAGTTTGACAGTCGAGTTTGGAGTGACCATAAAGCTTTTGTTTACCTTTTTATCAAAACTGCAAATGTTTCACTAATGTCCATTTGAGGAAGGACACGGCCATCCTTACCTGGTCTGGTCTACCTGTGATTTCAGCCACATGCCAATATGGTTGATGCCCTTTACTGCCCTGTGGCCTAACAAGATTTGATTATATCAAACCACTAAATAAAATAGCAATTCAAGATGAAGGCGACCCTTGTAGCATTGAGGAATGAGCAATAAATGCAGGCCTTGCCAGCGATGCCCACATCCTGTGGTTGAATTAATCCAAGGAAGTGTTACATGTATAGAATGTAATCAAGAGCAGGTTTAGAATCTGTACCATAAACTGCAACAGCCTTGAACATGTCTATGATAGTGGCAACTAAACTCTCAGATTAGATTAACAGCAGTCTTGAGTACTAATCTTATGCATTGATTTAATTTATTTGCAATGAAATTGCAGCTTCTGGTGCTTTCATAATTGGAAGGTTCCAATTTCTGAATATCATAAGTCTCCCTGTAGAGTCTTATCCTCTATAATATCTTTGATATCGTCAGGGAGCCATTTGTAGTAGATTAGCGAGGAAACAGGGTCCCTCCATCAGTGCAGCTGTAAAAGCAAGTTTGGTTTTAAAGCATGAGAACCACAATAAGAATGATATATTTACATGTCTGAGCCACAAGGGAAATTAAAGTTACACTTCTCTTTTTATAATGTATTAACAGATCTTTGCTGACATTGCTCAGTGAGTTAATGGTTGCATTGTGCAAGAGGGAGGGGTGTGTAGTCTGCAGAAAAGATTTGAAAGGAAGTTTGTGACAGATTACTCACAGTCAAGTGGCTGTAATTTCCCAGGTCCAATCAGCAACAATAATTTATTTATCCAGCATCTCGGTGTAATTAAACATCCCAAGGAGCTTCAAAGGTGCAACAAAAATGTGACACTGAGCCACATTGAATTAGATGACCAAACTCTTAGTTAAAGAGTTGGGTTTGAAGAAGGACAGAGAGGTGCGAGAAGAGCATTCCATAGCTTAAGGCCTAGACAACAGAAGGCCAGGCCACCGATGGTGGAGCTGACGAGACCAGAATTAGATGAGTGCAGCTATGAGGGGATTGTGTGGCTGGGAGAGATTTGGGAGATCACGAGGGCAAGGTTACGGAGGGATTTGAAAACATGGGTGATTTTAAAAAATATAATGTTGCTTGACAGGGAGCCTGTGTAGGTCAGTGAGCACAAGAGGTGAGAGGTGAAATGGGACTTGGTATGAGGTTAAGATCAGGGCAGGATGCTCTCGGGTATGAGGGTAGAAATGGGAGACCAGCCAGGAGTGATTTAAAATAGTCATTTAAAAGAAACAAAGTCACGAGTGAGGGTTTCAGGAGCAGGCGAACTGCGACAACAGTAATGTCAGGTGATACTGAGATGGGAATAGGCGATCTTAGTTCTAGCATAAAAATGTGGTTGGAACTCACCCGAGTCAAACCTGCCACCAGGATTGCAAACAGACTGGTTTAGTCTCGGAATGTTGCCAGAGGGAAGGATGGAGTCAGTAGTTGGGAGCAGAGTTTTTGAGTATGGACTTGTGTTTTTGGTCTTTACAATATTTATTCGAAGGAAATTTTTGATCATCTATTATTGGCTGTGAGATAAGCAGTCTGATAATTTGGCAACAGTTGGAGAGGTATTAAGAGCTTGAACTGGGTGTCATCAGTGTACGTGTGAGAACTAACACTGTGGAATGTTTTTGTACAATGGAGAGCTCTCAAATAATAGACAAAATAAAGTAAACACTCCTTGTATTTTCTATTAGTACCTTACCATTGTTGAGTCATCACACAGCACAATATCATTGCTTGCCAAATTCTGCCTGAGAGTAGGGAAAGAATGAACACAAATGTTGGTAAGTTTTAATAGTGTACGCACTGTAATGTGTAGAAATGATGCATGTTGAGGTTGACTTATAAACCATGTGAATTTGGTCCTCATGACTCGTGACGCTATCAGCAGCTCATTGTGGTCCAACCTCTTAATTTGTTCCAAACTCTTATCCAATACTCTGGATTTTAAATTACAGTTTCACTTCTTGTCATTTTTAACATGACAAAGAGTAATGTTTTTACTCCACTGATGTCATTTTCTTCTTGGAGGCTTATTCCGTGATCCTGCAGTTGGAGTTTTGATTAGAGAATTGGCTGTACAGCATTGTAGCCCTTCCACCAACATGATCTCCCAGTGAAGGAAGCTTTCTTGTTGCGAGCTCCGAATCCGTGAACCTATGCTTTATATTGGTTAAAATTACAAGTGCAATTTTTCAGCGCTGCTTCATGTCTATAATTATTCTTGAAGAGTTGTGTTTATTTCCAGTGAGGGGTGTCCACTTCTGGAACAGTTGAATATATCATGGTGTGATCAGGTGACGAAGGATGGCATCCAGGCGCTGGTGAGGGGTTGCGGTGGATTGAAGGCTCTGTTTCTTAAAGGATGCACGCAGGTCTGTGTGATGATCCATCATATAAATGGATGATGCTGTGTGGTTGCCAGAACAACACTGATGTAAAACAAAATTTGTGTCTGATTGGCAATAATTGATTGTCATCGTAACATGCAAAATTCTCTTTCGTCTTTGTGTCTTAGCTGATTTCCTGTTGGTCTTGTGCTTACTATGTTGTATCGCAAATTGATTCAAAAGATGATTGAACTGGCATGTTGCAGAAGTAATTCTGAGGTAATTATTAGCTTGGAATTACAAAACTGCTAACAGGCATGTTGGTATTTACATTATCTTGCAATCTTCAACTTTACAACCCCCCCCCCTTTAGGCATGACCTTTTAAATGAAAATTCTCAGGTGATGTCAGGAAGCATTTCTTCTTTTTTTCAATTAAGGTGCAATTTAGTGTAGCCAATCCACCTACCCTGCACATCTTTGAGTTATGGGGGTGAGACCCACGCAGACATGCGGATAATATGCAAACCAGGGATCGAACCTGGGTCCTCGGCGACGTGAGGCAGCAGTGCTAACCACTGTGCCACCGTGCCGCCCTTTTTAGGAAGCATTTCTTCTCCCAAGGCTACTCCCCAAAAAGCCAGGTTGACTTTGAGAATTGTGATTAACAGATTTTTGTTCAGTCAAGTTAATAAGATCTCTGGGATCAAGGCAAGTTAAATACAGTTAAGGTACAGATCATGGTTTTGTTGAATGACTAGGCTTGAAGGACTGAGTGGCCCATTCTTGTTCCTCTTTCCTTTCCAGTCTGTGGGTTATGACAAAATGTGTGGCCACCTGTTATCCACTGGTGGTGTCACTTGCTGAAGCCGGCTTCTCTCAATTAGATCCCAAGAGTTGAAAACATGTTTTCTTTGTAATTTATCCAAAGTTAGGCCTGTGTTTCCACTTGAGTTTGGAGCCTTTTACAAATTCCGAATTCCTGACCCCCATTCCCTGCATTTCCAACTTTCTCACAGGGCCTTTAAAGGATGCGGGCTGGTTCGGGTTGAGAGCCCACACCTTGCATTCCCGCCTTGGCCAGCTCCATTGCAGACAGATCATTGTCCACTGCAGTTTTAATGGAGCCAGGCTAGATTTTCAGTAAGTCAGGATTCACAGCACTTCGGAGGTGTTGTGAACCATGGTGTCTGCATGAGGGGACCTTTTAAAAGGTTAGCACAAAGGCCCTCTTCATGACCCCCTCCCCATGGCAAGATATGGCACTTCCATGCCCATTCATCCATTATGCACTTTATAGAAGCGAGCTTGACTAAAAGCCCAGAATCCATTAGGTTGTTGAAACACCTGAGCCATGGAGAAAACATGGCTTGATTGAAAGCTCTGGCTGTCTGATCTCTACTGTTAATTTCACAATGTTTATTTACACAAAGTTGAGATTTCAATTACTTGCAGTTTCAACTTTGTAAACTTTAAAGGGTCTGAATGATTGACCATTTTATTGGGTTGTAGTAAAATTGAGCATTTTTAAGAAGTTATCAAGGAATGTTTTTAAAACTTGTTTTACGCGCACTCTGAAAATGAAATGAAATGAAAATTGCTTATTGTCACAAGTAGGCTTCAAATGAAGTTACTGTGAAACGCCCCTAGTCGCCACATTCCGGCGCCTGTTCGGGGAGGCTGGTACGGGAATTGAACCGTGCTGCTGGCCTGCCTTGGTCTGCTTTAAAAGCCAGCGATTTATCCCAGTGTGCTAAACCAGCCCCTGGTGCATTGCTTCTATACAATACATAGTGGGTGAATGGATGTGGGAGCGCTGTAGCTTGGCATTGGAGGGCATGAGGGCCCAGAGGGTTTTTTGGGGGGGTCTTGCCATAGGTGTTGACATGAAAGGCTCTTTGGGTGGTTTGGGGAGGGGCATACCTTGACATGGGGACATGAGAAGCCAGAAAGGTTGTTTGGGGAGCCTTACCTTGGAATGGGGGTGTGGAGGAGTAGGTGCTGAGGGTTCGGTGGGGAGCAGGAGGTCACGTGGAGGGGGGACCAGAGAGGGATGGAGGGCTTTCTGTTTTTATTTGAACTGGGACAAAGCCCCACAGCACCGAGGCAGGCCTTTAAACAGCCTAGGGTGGAAGCTCCTGTGGCTGCCTCTGAACCTTTTCCTGGCTCAGCTGGTCTGACTCCAACTTGTCACCGCCCTCCCCACTGTTGTAGACGCTAATCTCCAGGGAGAGCTGAGCTGGATATGTTCCCAACTCCTGATACGCACCGAGAGGGTGAAAGTCCAGGCCTTGGACTGCATTTTCAAGATTTTGAAAGAGTTTGTGAGGGAAAAGATGTTTTCACTTGAGTGAGGCCAGAACTAGAAACTATAAATATAAGCTAATCACATCATAAACCCAACAGGGAATTTGGGAGAAACCTCTTTATCCAGAGACGGGTTAGAAGTTGAGGTGACATAACCAACATTTCCGTCGGAGTGGCAAGCACAAGGCCTTACGGCAACACCCTCGCTCCATGCACTAGCACATGATTGCCTAGCGAGGTGCAGCGAGGACGTGCGAATCACCCACTCCATGACCGGATCCAATAACTGCTGGACAGGCCTCCATCTGATCTGCTCTGTGATCAACATTAATGTAGCCCCCAAGCAGCGACAGCGACCAAAACAATGCCACAGGAAAATCAACGCTGAGGCAGTCAGAGACACTGATGAGAGAGCCCTGATCAGCCAGCACCTCACTTCCAGCTGACGACCCCTGGTGACCCAGAGCGCAAAGTGTCCACAGCCCCTGGTCTGTCCTCGAGGCCTCCGCAATCAGTACCGCGAAGAGACACTAGAAATAGGAAAGGAGCGGTCACATTGTTAGGAGTTTTCTATCGGCCCCCAAATAGTAATAGAGAGGTGGAGGAAGAAATTGCAAAACAGATTATGGATAGGTGTGGAGGTCTCAGGGTAGTTGTGATGGGTGACTTTAACTTTCCAAATATTGATTGGAACCTCTATAGGTCAAACAGTTCGGATGGGGCAGTTTTTGTACAGAGTGTGCAGAGGGTTTCCTTACACAATATGTGGATAGGCCGACAAGAGGGGGGCCACATTGGATTTGGTACTGGGCAATGAATCGGGCCAAGTGTTAGATTTGTTTGTGGGAGAGCACTTTGGAGATAGTGACCACAATTCGGTGTCTTTCACTATTGCAATGGAGAGAGATAGGGCCATACGGCAGGGCAAGGTTTATAATTGGAGGAGGGGTAATTATGATGCGATTAGGCAAGAATTAGGGAGCATAAGATGGGAACAGAAACTGTCAGGGAAAGGCACAAATGAAAAGTGGAGCTTGTTCAAGGAATAAATACTGCATGTCCTTGATAGGCATGTCCCTGTCAGACAGGGAGGAAATGGCTGTGTGAGGGAACCATGGTTCAAAAAAAGAGGTTGAATGTCTTGTCAAGAGGAAAAAGGAAGAGTCTGTAAGGATGAGAAAACAAGGTTCAGTAGGGTCGCTTGAGGGTTACAAGGTAGCAAGGTATGAGCTGAAAAAAGGGCTTAGGAGAGTTAGGAGGGGGCGTGAGAAGTCCTTGGCGGGTCGGATCAAGGAAAACCTCAAGGCTTTTTACTCTTCTGTGAGAAATAAAAGAATGACCAGGGTGAGGGTAGGGCCGGTCAAGGACAGTAGTGGGAACTTGTGCATGGAGTCAGAAGAAATAGGAGAGGCGTTGAATGAATACTTTTCTTCAGTGTTCACAAAGGAGAGGGGCCATGTTTTTGAGGATGTGTGTGTGATTCAGGCGGGTAGGCTGGAGGAGGTAGATGTTCTGAGGAAGGATGTATTAGCAATTTTGAAAAACCTGAGGGTCGACAAGTCCCCTGGGCCAGATGGGGTGTATCCAAGGATTCTTTGGGAGGCAAGGGATGAGATTGCAGAGCCTATGGCTTTGATCTTTGGGTACTCGCTGTCCACGGGGATAGTGCCAGAGGACTGGAGAGTGGCGAATGTTGTTCCTCTGTTCAAGAAAGGGAATAGGAATGACCCTGGTAATTATAGGTCAGTTAGTCTTACTTCGGTGGTCGGGAAGATAATGGAAAAGGTCCTGAAGGATAGGATTTATGACCATTTAGAAAGATGCAGCTTAATCCGGGATAGTCAACACGGATTTGTGAAGGGTAGGTCTTGCCTCACAAATTTGATTGAATTCTTTGAGGAGGTAACTAAGTGTGTAGATGAAGGTAGAGCAGTTGATGTCGTATACATGGATTTTAGTAAGGCGTTTGATAAGGTTCCCCATGGTCGGCTCATGAAGAAAGTAAGGAGATGTGGGATAGAGGGAAAATTGGCCAATTGGACAAGTAACTGGCTATCACATAGAAGATAGAGGGCGGTGGTGGATGGAAAATTTTCAGACTGGAGACCAGTTACCAGCGGTGTACCACAGCGATCCGTGCTGGGTCCTCTGCTATTTGTGATTTTTATCAATGACTTGGAGGAGGGGGCTGAAGGGTGGGTCAGTAAATTTGCTGATGGCACCAAGATTGGTGGAGTAGTGGATGAGGTGGAGGGCTGTTGTAGGCTGCAAAGAGACATTGATAGGATGCAGAGCTGGGCCGAAAAATGGCAGATGGAGTTTAACCCAGATAAGATCTTATGAGGAAAGGCTGAGGGACTTGAGACTGTTTTTGTTAGAGAGAAGAAGGTTAAGGGGTGACTTAATTGAGGCATACAAGATGATCAGAGGATTAGATAGGGTGGACAGTGAGAGCCTTTTTCCGCGGATGGTGTTGTCTAGCACGAGGGGACGTAGCTTTAAATTGAGGGGAGCTAGATATAGGACAGATGTCAGAGGTAGCTTCTTTACTCAGAGAGTAGTAAGGGCGTGGAGTGCCCTGCCTGCAACAGTAGTGGACTCGTCAACACTAAGGGCATTCAAATGATCATTGGATAGACATATGGAAGATAAGGGAATAGTGTAGAAAGGCTTTAGATTGGTTTCACAGGTCGGCGCAACATCGAGGGCTGAAGGGCCTGTACTGCGCTGTAATGTTCTATGTTCTCAGTGCGAGGTGATTCATTTTGGTAGAAAAAATTTGAATGCGGATTACAGGGTCAACGGCAGGGCTCTGAGGAATGTGGAGGAACAGAGAGATCGTGGGGATCATGTCCACAGATCTCTGAAGGTTGCCACTCAAGCGGATAGAGCCGTGCAGAAGGCTTAAAGTGTGTTAGCGTTTATTAACAGGGGGCTTGAGTTTAAGAGCCGCGGGGTTATGATGCAACTATACATGACCCTGGTGTGACCACATTTGGAGTATTGTATGCAGTTCTGGTCACCTCATTCTAGGAAGGATGTGGAAGCATTGGAAAGGGTGCAAAGGAGATTTACCAGGATGCTGCCTGGTTTGCAGGATAGGTCTTATGAGGAAAGGTTGAGGCTTTTCTCTTTGGAGCGGAGGAGGATGAGAGGCGACTTAATAGAGGTTTATAAGATAATGAGGGGGCTAGATGGAGTGGACGTTCAGAGACTATTTCCTTGGGTGGATGTAGCTGTTACAAGGGGGCATAACTATAAGGTTCAGGGTGGGAGATGTAGGAGGGATGTCCGAGATAGGTTCTTTACTCCGAGAGTGGTTAGGGTGTGGAATGGACTGCCTGCTGTGATAGTGGAGTCTGACATTTTAGGAACCTTCAAGCGGCTATTGGATAGGCACATGGAGCACACCAGAATGACAGGGGGTGGGATAGCTTGATCTTTGTTTCGGACAATGCTCGGCACAACATCGAGGGCCGGAGGGCCTGTTCTGTGCTGTACGGTTCTATGTTCTATGTCACTCAGCCAGGAAACACCAAGACTGGTTCAATGAGAATGACCAGGAGATGAAGGAGCTGGCAAGCCACAAGCACAAGTCTTTTCTGAACCTGAAACAGCAACTCAACAGCAAAAAAGCAGCTCTGCAGATGGCTGAAGGCAGACATCCAGCGAAAAACCCGCAACCAAAAGAACAAATGGTGGGTGGAGAAAGTGCAGGAGATCCAGTAAATAGCTGACAACCATGACACGAGAGGTTTCTTTCGCGCAGTCAAGGCCCTACCCCGCTGCTGGCTAAGAACAAGAGGTTCTCATAGAGGACAGAAAGGCAGTTAGTGCCCGCTGGAAAGAGCACTTCGAAGACCTCTTTAACAGCTACTCTGTCTTCAACGCAAGTGTCCTGTACTCCATCCCACAGTATGCTACCAGACACTGTCCCAGCACAGCGCCAACCGGGCACAAGGTAATAAAAGACCATCCGATAGTTGAAGAAGAACAAGGCATCAGAAGCCGATGGAATCCCCACTGAAGTACTAAAACATAGTGGCGAAGCACTATGGCGTGGATACATGACCCATTTTCCATAGTGGGAAGGAGGAGAGCATGCCAGATGATCTCAGGTGCCAAAATCACGGCAATCTTCATGAAAGGTGACCAGTTCAACTGCAGTAGCTACAGAGGAATTTTGCTGCAAGATTATTGCAAGAGTCCTCCTTAATTGCCTTATCCCTGTGGCTGAAGCTCCTCCCAGAGTTGTAATGCAGATTCTACCAACAAGGGCACAACTGATGGATCTTCATGCGGCAACTACAAGAGAAATGCAGGGAAAAACAACTTTTTGTACATGGCCTTCTTTGACCTCCAGGACCTTCGACACAATCAACTGTGAGGTATTATGGAACATCCTCCTCCATTTCGGCAGCCCCCAATAGTTTATCACTATCCTCTGCCTGCTCCACGATGACATGTAAGCCGTGATCCTTACCAACAGTTCCACCATGGACTCAGTTAATGTTCTGGCTGTCATCGCACCAACGCTCTTCTCGATGTTCCTTGCTGCAATGCTGCATCCCCCCTCAACAAACAACCTCTGCTGCTTGCAGGCCAGATCCAACCCCTTGACATGTGCTGCAGCATGCAGACGATGCTTGCATCTGTGACGCTGAGCTCCAAGCTTTCATCAATGCAATTCATTAATTGAGGCATGCAACATCATGGGCCCTGCACTAAACATCTGTAAGGCACAGGTCCTCTGCCATCCTGCAGCCCCCCCTCCCCCAAACAACCTGGTTATCAAAATACATGACGAGGCCTTGGACAACGTGGAACCCTTTCCATACCTTAGGAGCCTACTGCCAACAAGGGCAGACATTGGTGATGAGGTTCAACACAACCTTCAGTGTGACAGCGCAGCCTTCGGTCACCTGCGAAAGAGAGTGATTGAAGTTTAGGACTTCCAAAGGCACCAAGCTCGTGGTCTACAAATATCTACCCTCCTCTATGGCTCAGCGATGTGGACCATGTACAACATGCACCTCTAAACCCTGGAGAAGTATCACCAGCGCAGCCTCTGCAAGATTCTGCAAAATCCGTGGCAGGATAGACACACCAACGTTTGTGTTCTCGCTCAGGGCAACATCACCGGCATCAAAGCATTGACCATGTTCGATCAGCTCTGCATGCTTGACATGAGACTCCTGAAATAAGCGCTCTACTCAAGAGCTTCAACACGGCGAGTGAGCCAACAGGGCAGAGGAAATGTTTCAAGGACACCCTCGAAGTCTTGAAGAAGTGCAGCATCCCCACCAACATATGGGAATCCCTGGCCCATGACCGCCCGAAGCTGAGGAATCTGAGAAGGTGCTGAAGAGCTCGAGTTTCATTACTGAGAGCAAGTTGAAGCCAAGCCTAGACAGTGAAAGGAACACGTGGCAATACGCCTACTCCAACCACCGTCTGACCCAGCTGTGACTGTAGGTCACACATTGGACAATTCAGTCACCTGAGAACTCATCTTTAGTGTGGAAGAAAATCATCCTTGACTCCAAGGGACTGCCTAAGAAGAAGATGAATGAGGCAAATGTGTCGGGTGGTAGATGGCAGGTAGTGTAAGGTGCCAGCTGGTTGGGGAGGCAGGTGGAGGAGATCGGAGGGTCAGTGGGTTTACAGGTTTGGGATGGTGGAGGGTTAGTAGTTGGATGATTACTCAGGAATAAACCTGGTTTCATTCAGTTTAATGTTTCCTGGGTTACTATTCTAGTAAGTGAGTCAGAACACTCCGAACGGCAGCACAGTAGCACAAGTGGATAGCAATGTGGCTTCACATCGCCAGGGTCCCAGTTTCGATTCCCCGCTGGGTCACTGTCTGTGTGGAGTCTGCACATTCTCCCCATGTCTGTGTGGGTTTCCTCCGGGTACTCCATTTTCCTCCCACAGTCCAAAGACTGTACAGGTTAGGTGGATTGGCCATGATACATTGCCCTTAGTGACCAAAGAGGTTAGGAGGGGTTACTGGGTTACGGGGATAGGGTGGAAGTCAGGGCTTAAGTGGGATGGTGCAGACTCGATGGGCCGAATGGCCTCCTTCTGCACTGTATGTTCTATGTTCTGTGAAGTCTCGGACTCCAACTCAAGAGTTTGAAATCTTTTCGGAGGGTTCCAGATGCAGGAGAATTGTCCAATGGAAGTTTAAACTTGCTGGGCAGTTCCCACGGAGTTTCTGCTTGGGACTTCCAAGGGGTCATCAAGCACATCGTCCAAGGTATGTCTGGTGTACGACCATCCAGGGACAGGAATCTGGGCCTTTGTTATGATCCCCGAGAGACCAATAACTTTGTAAAGAGATATGAATTCCAAGTCCTCAACTTAAAGGCATCGCATGATTAGATTCAAAGTTAGACTTTTACTGTAACCAACTAAAATCAAAGCAATAGAATATTACTTGGTGGGTATCGTATACTCTAAAGAAAATATATTCCTTGTTAGTTTCTTTGTACGGCCAATAAGCCCACACCACGATTGTACGTCGCACTTCACTTTCCACAGAAGTCGTCACAGGTATCAGTTCAAAGTTACACCCAGTTTCCAGCCGGTTCACTTATCGCCGTTTCACTAAATGACGGTCAGAAGGAAGCCATTTCCTTCAGTCTTCTGAGAATCCCTGAACCGACTTCCGACAGTAAGACCCACTCTTGTGATTCCTTCTCTTGGCGAATCTTCCGGGTAGCACAGTGGATAGCACAGTGGCTTCACAGCGCCAAGGTCCCAGGTTAGATTCCAGGCTTGGGTCACTGTCTGTGCTGAGTCTGCATGTTCTCCCTGTGTCTGCGTGGGTTTCCTCCGGATGCACTAGTTTCTTCCCACAGTTCAAAGATGTGCAGGATAGGTGGATTGGCCATGATAAATTGCCCTTTGTATCCAAAATAAAAGTTAGCTGGGGTTACGGGGATAGGGTGGAGGTGTGGGCTTATGTAGGTTGCACTGTCAAAGAGCTGGTGCAGACTCGATGGGCCGAATGGCCTCCTCTTGGACCGTAAATTCTATGATTCCAGCGTTCTTAAATTTTCAGTTTCTGTCCTTCAACCAGACAATGTGCTCCCATCTGCATTCTGCTTGATAGCGAACAGAGAACAGCCCTTTCCTTTGCTGTCCCCATCAGCTCTTGTTTATTCTCTCTGTCTCATATTTCTCATTCTCTCTCTCTCTCTCTCTCTCTCTCTCTCTCTCTCTCTCTCTCTCTCTCTCTCTCTCTCTCTCTCTCTCTCTCTTTCCCCCCCCCCCCTTCTTGGCAGCCCCCACCAATTGAGTGTTTTCACTTGTGGAAAGCTTTCTTGAGAAGCTTTATATATTGGACTTTTGCATGGCATTACTTTCTAAAAGGCTAGTCAGTATGAAGTATTACTGTACAAGCTATATTGGGGCAGTTGGTTCCTCCAACTCAAGAATGCACTGATGGAATGATTAACGCTGCCCCAGTTTTCAAAAGTGCTGCAACATGACCAGCAAAATGAAGATTTATTTAGCACCTGGTTGGGGCAGCACGGTGGCACAGTGGTTAGCTTTGCTGCCTCACGGCACCGAGGTGCCAGATTCGATCCCGGCTCTGGGTCACTGTCCGTGTGGAGTTTGCACAATCTCCCCGTGTTTACGTGGGTCTCACCCCCACAACCCAAATGGCCACACTAAATTGCCCCTTAATTGGAAAAAAGAATTGGGTACTCTAAATTTTTAAAAAAAAAAAATATTTAGCACCTGGTCCACTTTCTCTTGAGGGTTGGGTATAACGATGACTAAATCAGCAGATGTTATTGTAATTGAATTGTAGTTGACACAGATTCTCTTTCGCAGCAATGTCTGAATTATTAAATGACTTTTGTTGTACCTGTTTGCTACATGTGCAGTTAGAAGACGAAGCTCTGAAATACATTGGTGCCCACTGTCCTGAGCTCATCACACTGAACCTGCAGACGTGCTCCGTAAGTACATCTAATGGAAGACGTGAAAGAACTCTACTTTTGCAATAAAATTATATTCTGCATCATTAAACATCAGGACTTTCTAGGAGAGCAAAATATATCTTGTAAAATTGCCTCTCAAAGAAGGTTAGTTAGAAGCAGTGTTCCGCTTTTGCTTGAAAATGTTGCATTTTGTCAATTATTGGTCATATTTCAGTACAGCTCACAGCCACATTTCCAGTATTCTTTTCGGAATGTCCATAACCAAACTTCAAATATTTTAACATATGATTTGGACATGTTTTCACCTTTTAATAACTGTTGAGCTGTTAAGTGAGATAAGGGAGATTGCCTTTGACATAAAGGCAGGATTTAATTGGGTGTGGCATGAAGGAACTCTAGCAAAACTAGAGTCCTGGGAAATTGGGGTGGAGGGGGGGGGAACTCTACACTGGTTGGAGTCCTACCCAACGCAAAGCAAGATGGTTGTGATCGCTGGAGGTCAATAACCTCTGTCCCAGACATCGCTGCAGGAGTGCTCCAGGGTAGTGTCCTAAGTCCAACTATTTTCACCTTGATCAAAGATCTTCCTGCCATCATAAGGTCAGAAGTGGGGATGTCCGCTAATGTTTGGCACCATTCGTGAATCGTCACATACTGAAGCAGTCTGTGTCCCTACGCAGAAAGACCCTGGACAACTTCATGCTTGGACTGATAAGTAGCAATTTGTGCGACACAAGTGGCAGGCAATGGCCATCTCCAAGAAGAGAGAATCGAACCATTGCCTCTTCACATTCTATGGCATTACCATCACTGAATGCCCCCTATCAACATCCTGGGATTGCCATTGACCAGAGCTGAACGAGTCATCGAAACATTGCGGTTACAAGCCCAGGTCAGAAGCTTGGCATTCTGCAGCAAGTCACTCACTTGGTTGGGGGAGCTGGTCGACCAGCTGTCTTCTCTTCATCAAATGTACAGGATCAAGGAGAGACAGGATCCTTAATTTCACTCTCCTCCTGACTCCTGAAAGACTGTCCACCATCTACAAGTCAAGAATGTGATTGAATCACCTGTCTGGATGAGTGCAGCCCCCACAAATCTCCAAATATTCAACACTTTTTAGGACAAAGCCCGTTTGATTGGCACCCCATCCAACACCTTGAACATTCACTCCCTCCACTAGCGACCCCGCAGTAGCAGCCGTGTGTACCATCTATAAGATGCACTGCAGCAACTTACCAAGACTCCTTCGGCAGCCCCTTCCAAACCTACAACCTATACCACCTAGAAGAACAAGGACATCAGGTGCATGGGGACACCACCACCTGCAAGATCCCTGCCAAGCCACGTACCAAGGGTGTGGTGCCAAATTTGAGGTGTCAGAATTCTAGAAAGTGTGTTGGCCATATCATTTCTAAATCTACTGTTACATTGTTTTCCTATTTTTAAACATAGTCCCCAAACATCGTAAAACAATGCTTTGTAAGTGAAACATATCCAGGCCAGTACACATTTTATTCTGGGCCATGTGGTATTTTGAATCATTTGTTTTTACCATAACTAGAATTGCATTATGCAACTGTTTTATTTATTTCAAGCCTATTTAAAACATGGATGACAAAACTTTATTTATGACTGGAAATGGTATATAGAGGGGGCCACTACTTTTCTTAAGTTATATTGGTGACCTGGGTGGACGGGCACTATTTCAAAATTTGACATGATGCAAGAATCGTGAACTGTGAGGAGAATAGTGATTGACTTGGAGAGGATATAGACAGGCTGATGGAATGGGCAGACATGAGGCAGATGAAATTTAGTGTAGAGATGTGTGAAGTGATACATTTTGGTCGAAAAATGAAGAGCGGTGGCACAAAATAAAGGAAACTGTTCTGAAGGAAATGCAGGAGCATCTGCGCACAAATCATTGAAGGTGGCAGGGAAGGTTGAGGACGCAGTTAATGAATTACACTGAATCCGGAGGTGTATAAATAGGGATACCGTCCAAAAACAGGTAAGTTATTAACATAAAACACTAGTTCAGTCTCGAGGGAAGGATGTGAAGGTTTTATAAAAGGTGCAGAAAAGATTTCCGAGAATGGTTCCAAGGATGAGAGACTTCAGTATTGTGGATAGACTGTCGAAGCGATGTTTGCTTCTCTTGGACAAGAGACGGTCATAGAAATATAGAATTTACAGTGCAGAAGGAGGCCAGTCAGCCCATCGAGTCCGCACCGACCCCTGGAAAGATCACCCTACCTAAACCCACGCCTCCACCCTACCCCTGTAACCCAGTAACCTCACCTAACCTTTTTGGACACTAAGGGCAATTTAACATGGCCAATCCACCTAACCTGCACATCTGTGGGAGGAAACCGGAGCACCCGGAGGAAACCCACGCAGACACGGGGAGACACTCCGCACAGACAGTGACCCAAGATGGGAATCGAACCAGGGACCCTGGAGCTGTGAGGCAACTGTGCTAACCACTGTGCTACCGTGCTGCCCGTAGGTCGAGAGGAGATTTATTAGACGTGTTCAAAATCATGAGGGGTCGGGATAGAGTAAATGGGGGGAAACTGTTCCCATCGGCAGAAGGTCGCGAACCCGAAGGTGATTAACAAAAGAATCAGAGGCGACATGAGGAAAATCCTCTTTGTGCAACAAGTAGTTTGGTCTGGAATGCACTGCCTGAGCGTGTGGTGGAGGCCGATTCGATTGTGGTTTTCAGAAGGGAACTGGATAATTATCGGAAAATAAGCTTTTACAGGGCTACAGAGACAAGGTGGAGGAGTGGGACCAGCTGGGTTGCTGTTGCAGAGAACTGAATTGCTGCCTCCTGTGTTGTAACCATTCTATGATTCTAGTATAGATATATTCAAGGAACATGGTAAAGACATGAGGAAGAAAGAAGTTGAAGATTACCCAAATAATACGACCATGAAGTGTGAGAGGAGGATTGTGTGGAACATAAACACCAGCATAGATGAAGTGGAGCAAATGGCCTGTTTCTGTTGTGTAAATTCACGTTAGGGCAGCATGGTAGCATAATGGTTAGCACAATTGCTTCACAGCTCCAGGGTCCCAGGTTCGATTCTGGCTTGGGTCACTGTCTGTGCGGAGTCTGCACATCCTCCCCGTGTGTGCGTGGGTTTCCTCCGGGTGCCCCGGTTTCCTCCCACAGTCCAAAGATGTGCAGGTTAGGTGGATTGGCCATGACAAATTGCCCTTCGTGTCCAAAATTGCCCTTAGTGTTGGGTGGGGTTACTGGGTTATGGGGATAGGGTGGAGGTGTTGACCTTGGGTAGGGTGCTCTTTCCAAGAACCGGTGCAGACTCAATGGGCCGAATGGCCTCCTTCTCCACTGTAAATTCTACGATATCTATGAAATTCCATGTAAAGCTGCCAACAGGGAATACAAAGAACTATAATTCATATCTCATACTCAGGCCATCACAGCCAAGGAATTAATGTTTAGTCGGCAAACACTGCAAAATGTTTGGGGATATTGATACTGCTTTAGATTCTGGTAACCTTGAGCTTCAAAGAGGTGGGAGCGTAATGGTATTGTCGCTGGACGAGTAATCCAGAGACCCAGGGCAATGATCTGGGGACCCGGATTAGCATCCCACCACGGCAGGTGGTAGAATTTAAACTCGATAAAATATCTGGAATTAAAAGTCTAATGATGACCTTGAAAGCCTTGTCATAGATTATCATCGAATTTACATTGCAGAAGGAGGCCATTCGGCCCGTCAAGTCTGCACCGGTTCTTGGAAAGAGTACCCTACCCAAGGTCAACACCTCCACCCTATCCTCATAACCCAGTTACCCCACCCAACACTAAGGGCAATTTTGGACACTACGGGCAATTTATCATGGCCAATCCACCTAACCTGCACATCTTTGGACTGTGGGAGGAAACCGGAGCACCCGGAGGAAACCCACGCACACACGGGGAGGATGGGCAGACTCCACACAGACAGTGACCCAAGGCGCAATCGAACCTGGGACCCTGGAGCTGTGAAACAATTGTGCTATCCACACTGCTACCGTGCTGCCCGATTGTCATAAAATTCCATCTGGTTCACTAATGTCCTTCATGGGAGGAAATCTGCCGCCTTTACTTGGTCTGGCCTACATGTGACTCCAGATCCTCAAAAATATGGTTGACTCTTAAATGCCCTCTGACATGGCCTAGCACGCCACTCAGTTGTATTCAACTGCGACAAAGCACGAAAAAGGAATAGAACCGGACAAACCACCTTGCATCGAACCAGGCACCAGAAACAACGGTCAACCCAGCCTTGTCGACCCTCCTCTGCACGAACATCTGAGGGCTTGTCTCAGACTAGTCAAGCAACAGCCTGACGTAATCATGCTCTCAGAATCATTCCTTACAGACAATGTCCCAGACACCACTATCACCATTCTTATGTCTGTCCTGTCTCTCCGATAGGACAGACCAAGTAGAGGTGATGGCACAGCAGTACACAGTCGATGTACCGTCCACCATCAGCTGATGCATCAGTGCCACTCCATGTTGAACATCATTTAGAGGAAGCACTGAGGGTGGCAAGGATGCAGAATATGTTCTGGGTGGGGGATTTCAATGTCCATCACCAAGAGTGGCTCGGTCGTACCACCACAGACTGCTAGACTGGGACTGCAGCAGGTGGTGAGAGAACCAACAAGAGGGAAAAACTTGCTTGACCTCATTCTCACCAACCCATCTGCTGCAGGTACATCTGTGCATGGCAGTTTTGGTAGAAGTGACCACCGCATAGTCCTTGTGGAAACTTAAGTCCCGTCTCCACATTGAGGATACCCTCCATAGTGTTGTGTGGCACTACCACCGTACTAAATGGGATAGACTTCAAACAGATCCAGCAACTCAAGACTGGGCATCCACGAGGTGCTGTGGGCCATTAGCAACAGAATTGTACTCAACCACAACCTGCAACCTCATGGCCTGGCATATCCCCCAATCTACCCTTGCCACCAAGCCAGGGGATCAACCCTGGTTTAATGAAGAGTGCAGGAGAGCATGCCAGGAGCAGCAACAGACGTACCTAAAAATGAGGTGTCAACCTGGTGAAGCTATAACACTGGGCAACTTGTGCCAAACAACATAAGCAGCAAGTAATAGACCAAGATAAGCAATTCCATAACTAACGCATCAGATCTAAGATCTGTAGTCCTGCCACATTCAGCCGTGAATGGTGGTGGACAATCAAAGAACAACTCACTGGAGGAGGAGGCTCCACAAATGGCACATCCTCAATGTTGGAAGAGCCCAGCGCATCTGGTCAAAATACATGGCTGAAGCATTTGCAACAATCTTCAGGCAGAAGTGCCGAGTGGATGATCCATTTTCCTCCATAGGTCCCCAGCATCACAGATGTCAGTCTTCAGCCAATACGATTCACTCCCATGTGATATCAAGAAATGGCTGAAGGCAGTGGATACCGCAAAGCTTATGGGTCCTGACAATATTCCGCCAATAGTACTGAAGACCTGAGCTCCAGAACTTGCCACACCTCTGGCCAAGCTGCTCCAGTACAGCTACAACACTAGCAATAGAAAAAGTGCCCAGGTGTGTCCTGTACACATGAAACAGGACAAATCCAACCCAGCCAATTACTGCCCAGTCTACTTTCCATCATCAGCAAAGTGATAGAAGGAGTCATCAACGGTGCTATCAAGTGACACTCACTCAGCAATAACTTTTTTGCGGACGCTCAGTTTGAGTTCCACCAGGGTTACTCAGCTACTGACCTCATTATAAGCTTGGTTTAAACATGGACAAGAGCTGAATGCCAGAGGTGAGGTGAGAGTGACTGCCCTTAACATCAAGGCAGCATTTGACCGAGTATGGCATCAAGGAGCCCCAGCAAAACTGAAGTCGATGGGAAGAGGGGAAAACACTCTGCTGGTTGGAGTCATACCTGGCAGAAAAGAAGATGGTTGTGGTGGTTGCAGGTCAATCATGTCTGCTCCAGGACATCTCTGCAAGGGTTCCTCGGTAGTGTCCCAGCTCAGCAAAGTTTGGGGAAATCAGCCCTTAAAGCACTTCCTCAAAGATGCACACAAGTTGAGTTATTTGAGAACCATTTCCCTTTTAGTCTTCCTAAACGTCTTAATTATTCTGCAAAGCCCGTCTTGATTTTTTTAATCGATGGTATAAATGTATGATTGCAGTTTATTGTGCGGGCAGTCCTCCAGCTGAGTGTAATTTGTGTTTTTGAGTTTGTCTTTGTGGAAATTCCATAATGTTTTGGTCCTCATTACTGAGAGGGGGGCGGGGGGGGGAAGGAAGAGGAGGGAGATCAGAATTATAGAAAAGTGCTATTTGACCCAACAAGTCTGCCTGTTCTTCATCTTGACACCCACCCACTTCCCATCTCCCTCCTTCTGTCTGCAGAAATACAGCTATCCTGACCAGTAAAATCATTAGCCTTTAAACCCTTCATAATGTGCTTTCAGAGGCTGGGAGAATTTGTATTCTGTTTAATGTTTCCCTATCAGCTTCATTTTTCTTTTCTCCTCTTGCTATGTTTTTTCCCATCGATCACCGTCTGTATAACCTTGAACTTCAGCGAGTCTGAGCGGATTGAAATACAACAGAAGCATATTAAAATTGGGACGGTTGTGCCAAAGGATTTTTACGGATTAAAACACTAATTTCCAATCTAATAAAGAGAGGTTGAACTGTTCAGTCATACAGATGGGTGGCACAGAACGTCAATGTGCAATGTATAAACACCCTGGCGTGGTATCGTCAAGTCGAAACCAATGTTGTAAAGTCAAAATGGGGTGTCAATTTATAAACATTTAAGTACCGTTCATCGTAATTCAAACATCATAAAGTCGAGGACTGCCTGTACTGTTTTTATTTCCCCCTTCCCTTTAGGGAAAGATTGGGAAGCTGTCAAGCAAAGCAACCAAGTGAATGCACCAACCTTTCAAGTGACACGACGTTGTCAAATCACTACGTGGGCCACAACTTAATAACTTGCTGTTTTTGTGTCATTTTGCAGCAAATCACGGACGAGGGACTGATTACAATTTGCAGAGGATGTCATAAACTACAGTCACTCTGCGTCTCTGGCTGCAGCAACATCACCGATGCTATTTTGAATGCGTTAGGACAGAATTGCATTCGACTTAGGTAGGCACAGTCTGTTAAGTATACATAAGCAGACGCAGCTGAGTAATGACCTTTTAGTGATTCTCCTGATGCAATTGTCTAGCTTAACCACCTGAGTGTGAAGCTATAATTGTCGATCTACATTTGCATCAGTCATAAGAAAGAAGTGTCCCTTTTTTGTACTTTCTCGTAACATTTTGCTTTACTTGTTGAACGATTGACTACCTTGGTCCTCAATTAATGACATTCACAGGAGCAACTGGGTGTTTTTGTCAGCTGAGATCATTCGAGATCGTAGGAATCTGAAAGCTTTGCTGTGTCCGATCTATGTTTTTGAATCACAGTGCTAAAATAAAATTGTATTGAATTTAACAAGAAAAGTAACCTCATAAATACTGGAAACAAAACATAAAATTGCTGGAAATACATAGCTGATGTCCACAGTAGAAAGGAAATGAAGGAAATTTCATTAAACGTTAATTGTATTTCCCGTGAACCAAATTGACTTAAGGCGACGACATGATAAAGAAAATAAATTGCATTTGTAGTGTTTTCACAATCTCAGGCTATCTCAAATCACTTCATCACCAATTAAAAATTTTGGGGGGAATAGAACATTCATCTCTGATGTTGCCAGTTGTACCAAAACCACACAAGTAGACCAAAAAGGACACATTAGCGAGATTGTCATTCAAGTTTTCCCTTTTAACAGATTTTACTTTTATTTCTCAGGATATTAGAGATTGCTAGATGTTCACAGTTAACAGACGTGGGATTTACGACATTAGCCCGGGTAAGTGCACAGATGTCCCAAGTGTAGCCTTCTGCACTGAATTGATGTTTTGAATGCCTGGAGGGCACATGGTTAGCCTCTGAAAAATACACACTTGAGCAATGCGCATTAAGTCATCAACATCACAGAGGCTGTTTTCTTGATTAAGTGTCTGTTGGAAAGAGTGACTGCGCAGGATAAATCTGTCTCGCTAATACTTGTGACAAAATGTCACCGTGCTCCAAGAGGGGTAAAACAATTCGGATGCCCGGTCTTGTACGTTATCTGAAGTGTCACTGAAGATCAGATTTTTCTTACTTCAATTTTTGATTTGTTGAAAATCATTCAACTTTTAGGTGTAAAGGTGTTGTAGACTGTAGTGAAGGCCCCCCCCCACCCCAACAAAAAAGGCAACTAGAGGAATAAAGCAAGGGAGTAGGTGAGTTAGTGCATTTTGTTTTTGCCTTAATACAGTCTGTTTCTATTTGCAGAATTGTCATGAGCTTGAGAAGATGGACCTGGAAGAGTGTGTTCAGGTGATTGAATTTTCAGAGTTTTTAAAGAGTTTTTACAAACCTTGTTCTGTGAATAAATGTTGGTTATGATTCTTCGGATTACAATAATTTTGCTCCAGACCATCACTGTCCAGGAATAACAGCCAAGTGTTTTTAGATCAGAGCCAATGGGTCTTTGAAGAAATGGGTCCTGCGAAAGCCTACCAACTGTCCTGGCTTGATACAATTCACACCTCTTTAACCTGGGGTTACCCCATCTCTGGATCTGTAAAGATTTAATCACCTGCTAATGCTCGCATTCCAAGCATTGGCTGGCATCTTTGAATCTGTCTATATATATATGTTTCTGGAGCCTACCTCTTCATTCACCTGAGGAAGGAGCAGCGCTCCGAAAGCTAGTGACATCGAAACAAACCTGTTGGACTTCAACCTGGTGTTGTAAGACTTCTTACTGTGCTCACCCCAGTCCAACGCCGGCATCTCCACATCTTTGAAGAGAGAGAGAGAAAACGGGATCTACATTATCCTGAAACCGGTTGGGTAAATGCTGGAATCTATTATGAAGGATGTGATGACTGGACCCTTAAAAAGTAATGGGCCAATTGGCCAGAGTCAACCTGAACTTCTAAAGGGGAAATCATATTTGACAAACCAGTCGGAGTTTTTTTGAGGATGTTCCGAGCAGAATAGCTAAAGGGAAACCACTGGATATATCGTACATTTGGATTTTCAGAAGGCATTTTGATAATGTGCCACACAAGTTAATAAATAAATTAGAGCATAAACGATTGCGGGGGGGGGGGGGTGCAATATACTGGCATGAATTGAGCATTCGTTAACAGATGGAAAACAGAGTAGGAATAATATGGGTCATTGTCAGGTTGGCAGGCTGTGATTGGTGGGATACTGCAAAGATCCGTACATGGGCCCCAGCTTTTGACAGCCTAGATCAATGATTTGGATGGGCGGACCATGTGAAATGTTCGCAAGTTTGCGGGTGACACAAACTGGATGGGAATGTGGGTTTGAAGATGATGCAAAGAGGCTTTGCGGGAATTTAGACAGTCTTTGTGAGTGGGAAAGAACATGGCAGATGAAATATAATGTGGATAAGTGTTAGGTGGAATGGGGGTGCAGAGTATTTCTTCAATGGTGAGTGATTGGGAGGTGTTGATGAGCAAGGACACCCAAGTCCCTTTGGACATGAGTCACTGAAAGCTATCAGGCAGGTGCGGCAGGCAATGAGGAAGGCCAATGGCATGCTGGACTTCATTGCAAAGGGAATTTGAGTGCAGGTGTTCAAGATATCTTGCTTCAATTTTATAGAACCTTTATTTTATACAAGTATTGTGTATTGTTGTGCTCCCTTTACCCAAGAAAGGCTATCCTTGCCAAGGAGGGAGCACAACTGAGGTTTGCAGACGTTTCTGGGATGGCTGGATTTAAGAGATTGAGGAGACTGGGCCTGCATTCTCTAGAGTTTAGAAGAATGAGAGACAATCTCATTCACACGTACAAAATTCTTAACGGGCTCAGCAGAGTAGATGCAGGAAGGATGTTTCGAGCCAGCAGGCACAGCTCAGAATAAGAGGGGAGCCATTTAGGACTGCGATCAGGAGGAATTCCTTCACTCAGAGCGTGGTTTATTTTCAGAATTTTCGAGCCCAGGGGCTGTGGAAGTTCAATCATTGAGTATGTGCAAGGTAGGTAATATTTCACTTCCGGTTGCGGCTAGGCGGAGCTAAGCCGCACGATTCGGCAGCTCCTGCTATCACGGACATTCGGGCTCGTTAGAGGAGCCCCAATGGAAATTTTTTCGAAGACAACCCGTGGGGAAGGGAAGAGCGAGGTCCCCCTTCAACTTTTATGGACCGGACCAGAAGTGAAACGGCCAAAAAAGCGGCATTGGAGCAGCAGGAGAAGCGAGGGAAGAAAAGCAAAATGGCAACGGCCGGGGACAAAGCGGAGTGCGGGCCGGAGCTGCAGGAGTTCATCAAGCGCTGCTTCGAGGAGCTGCGGAAGGAGATGCTGGCGCCTATGTTGTCGGCAATTGAAGGACTAGGGATGACCCAGAAGGCCCACAAGGTAAAGATCCAGGAGGTACAGAAAAGAGTCAGTGAGAATGAGGACGAGCTCTTGGGCCTGGCGGTGAGAGTGGAGCAGCATGAGGCGCTACACAAGAGGTGGACGGGAAGACTCGAAGACCTGGAGAACAGGTCGAGGAGAAAGAACCTGCGGATCCTGGGTCTCCCTGAAGGAGTGGAGGGGGCCGATGCCGGGGCGTACGCGAGCACGATGCTCGAGACGATGATGGGCGCGGAGGCCCCTTCAAGGCCGCTGGAGCTGGATGGGGCACACCGGGTGCTGGCGAGGAGGCCCAAGGCAAACGAGCCGCCAAGGGCGATGGTGGTGAGATTTCACGGGCCAAGAAGGAGCGGAGCAGCAACTGGGACAATGCAGAGATCCAAATATACCCGGACTGGAGCACGGAGGTTGCAAAGAGGAGAGTGGGGTTCAACCGGGCCAAGGCGGTGTTGCACCGGAAAGGAGTGAGATTCGGAATGCTGCAGCCAGCGCGACTGTGGGTCACACACAAGGATCAGCACCATTATTTTGAAACGCCTGAAGAGGCGTGGACCTTCATTCAAACCAAAAAGTTGGCCTCAAACTGAGGGTTTGTGAGGGTGGGCGGGTTGTTGTATATAGGGGGTCAATCACGCGCAGGAAATGTTACATGGGCTGGGGGAGAGAGACAAGGCCGCGACAGGAGCTGCGCCAGAGGGGGAAGGGTAGGCTTAGGAAAGCGCGGGTTTTTCCCGCGCTAGGGAATAAAGGCGGGAAGGGGAATGGAGGAACGCGCACTGATTGGGAGACTCCCACATGGGGAGGCCAATGGGACGGCGGGGGAAGCCGGGGTCAGCTGACTTACGGGAGTGATATGGGGGGAGCAAAAACATGGGTCTAGCGGGGGGGAGGGGGGTATGGGGGAGGAAAAAGGGTTGCTGCTACACTGACCGAAAGGGAATGGGACACAGAAGAGGTGGTCGGGGCGGGGGTCTCCCGGCTGGGGGACTGGAGGGCGGCGCGGACACGGGACTGGCCTAAAAAAGGAGATGGCTAGTCGGCCCTCCAATCCGGCTGATAACGTGGAACGTGAGGGGCCTGAACGGGCTGGTGAAGAGGGCCCGAGTGTTCGCGCACTTAAAGGGACTGAAGGCAGACGTGGTCATGCTCCAAGAGACACACCTGAAGGTGGCGGACCAGGTCAGGTTAAGAAAGGGATGGGTAGGACAGGTATTCCATTCGGGGCTGGACGCGAAGAATAGAGGGGTGGCAATATTGGTGGGGAAGCGGGTGTCATTTGAGGCCAAGAATATCGTAGTGGATAACGGAGGGCGATATGTGATGGTGAGCGGTAAGTTGCAGGGGACGTGGGTGGTGTTGGTAAATGTGTACGCCCCGAACTGGGATGATGCCGGATTCATGAAGTGCATGTTGGGGCGCATTCCGGACCTGAAGGTAGGAGGCCTGATAATGGGTGGGGACCTCAATACGGTGTTGGACCCAGCACTGGACCACTCCAGATCGAGGACTGGAAAGAGGCCGGCGGCGGCCAGGGTGCTTAGGGGGTTTATGGATCAGATGGGGGGAGTGGACCCGTGGAGGTTTGCCAGGCCGCAGGCCAGGGAATTTTCTTTTTTCTCCCACGTGCACAAAGCCTACTCCCGGATAGATTTTTTAATCCTGGGCAGGGCGCTCATCCCGAGGGTGGAGGGAACGGAGTATTCGGCCATAGCCGTTTCAGATCACGCCCCGCACTGGGTGGAACTGGTGCTGGGAGAGGAGAGGGACCGCTGTGGCGGCTGGATGTGGGACTGCTGGCAGATGAGGTGGTGTGTGGGAAGGTGAGGGGGTGCATCGAAAGGTACTTGGAGGCCAACGACAACGGGAAGGTGCGGGTGGGGGTGGTATGGGAGGCGGTGAACAGGGGAGAGCTAATCTCCATCAGGGCTCATAGGGAGAAGACAGAGGGCATGGAAAGGGAGAGGTTAGTGGGGGAGATTTTAAGAGTGGACAGGAGATACGCAGAGGCCCCTGAGGAGGGATTACTTGGGGAAAGACGACGTCTCCAGACGGAGTTTGACCTGTTGACCACAGGGAAGGCAGAGGCACAGTGGCGGAAGGCGCAGGGGGCGACCTACGAGTATGGGAAAAAGGCGAGTCGGATGCTGGCACACCAGCTCCGTAAGAGGATGGCAGCGAGGGAAATAGGGGGAGTCAAGGATGGAAGGGGAGCCACGGTGCGGAGTGCGACGAAAATAAACGAGGTATTCAAGGCCTTCTATGAGGAGCTGTACAGATCCCAGCCCCCAGCGGGGGAAGAGGGGTTGAGACGATTCCTAGACCAACTGAGATTCCTGAGGGTGGAGGAGCAAGAGGTGGCTGGTTTGGGGGCACCAATTGGGTTGGAGGAGCTGAGCAAGGGTTTGGGGAGTATGCAGGCGGGGAAGGGACCGGACGGGTTCCCGGTGGAGTTCTACAGAAAGTACGTAGACCTGTTGGCCCCGCTACTAGTGAGGACCTTTAATGAGGCAAGAGAGGAGGGGACCCTGCCCCCGACAATGTCGGAAGCGACAATTTCTTTGATCTTAAAGCGGGACAAGGACCCACTGCAATGTGGATCGTACAGGCCGATCTCGCTCCTCAACGTGGATGCTAAGTTGCTGGCAAAAGTGCTGGCTACGAGGATCGAAGACTGTGTCCCGGGGGTGATCCACGAGGACCAGACAGGATTTGTAAAGGGCAGGCAACTAAACACCAATGTACGGCGGCTCTTAAACGTGATAATGATGCCACCGGAGGAGGGAGAGGCGGAGATAGTGGCAGCTATGGACGCGGAGAAGGCCTTTGACCGAGTAGAGTGGGAGTACCTCTGGGAAGTGCTGCGCAGGTTTGGGTTCGGGGGAGGGTTTATTCGTTGGGTCAAGCTCCTTTACAGAGCCCCGGTGGCGAGTGTGGTGACGAACCGGCGGAGGTCGGAGTACTTTCGGCTGTACCGAGGGACGAGGCAGGGGTGCCCCCTGTCCCCCCTGTTGTTTGCATTGGCGATCGAACCCTTGGCCATATCATTGAGGGAGTCTAGGAAATGGAGGGGGGTGGTCCGAGGGGGAGAAGAGCATCGGGTGTCGCTGTATGCGGATGACCTGTTGCTGTATGTGGCAGATCCAGTGGAGGGGATGGTGGAGGTCATGCAGACTCTAAGGGAGTTTGGGGATTTTTCGGGCGACAAGCTCAATGTAGGGAAGAGTGAGCTTTTTGTAGTACAGGCAGGGGACCAAGAAAGGGAGATAGGGGATTACCGCTGAGGAGGGCGGAGGGGAGCTTTCGGTACCTGGGGATCCAGATAGCCAGGAGTTGGGGGGCCCTACATAAACTGAATCTGACGAGGTTGGTGGAGCAGATGGAGGAGGACTTCAAAAGATGTGACATGTTACCGCTCTCGCTAACGGGTAGAGTGCAGTCGGTCAAAATGGTGGTCCTTCCGAGGTTTCTTTTTGTGTTTCAGTGCCTTCCCATCGTGATCACCAAGGCCTTTTTTAAGAGAGTAGGCAGGAGTATTATCGGGTTTGTGTGGGCGAATATGCCCCCGAGGGTAAGGAGAGGGTTTCTGGAACGCAGAAGGGTCCGAGGAGGGTTGGCGCAGCCGAACCTAGGGAGCTACTACTGGGCAGCAAATGTGGCAATGATCCGCAAGTGGGTGATGGAGGGAGAGGGGGCGGCATGGAAGAGGGTGGAGATGGTGTCCTGTAAAGGAACGAGCCTGGGGGCGTTGGTGACGGCGCCGCTGCCGCTCTCGCCGTCAAAGTATACCACGAGCCCGGTGGTGGCGGCAACGCTAAGAATCTGGGGCCAGTGGAGACGGCACAGGGGTGCAGTGGGAGCCTCGGTGTGGCCCCCGATCAGGGGTAACCACCGGTTTGTCCCGGGGAGGATGGACGGGGGGTTTTAGAGCTGGCATCGGGCGGGGATTAGAAGAATGGGGGACCTGTTTATCGATGGAACGTTTGCGAGCCTAGGGGCACTGGAGGAGAAGTTTGAGATACCCCCGGGAAATGCTTTTAGATACATGCAGGTGAGGGCGTTTGTGAGGCGGCAGGTGAGGGAGTTCCCGTTGCTCCCGGCACAGGAAATTCAAGACAGGGTGATCTCGGGTGTGTGGGTCGGGGAGGGCAGGGTGTCGGCAATATATCAGGAGATGAAAGAAGAGGGGGAAGCATTGGTAGAGGAGCTGAAGGGTAAATGGGAGGAGGAGCTGGGGGAGGAGATCGAGGAGGGGTTATGGGCTGATGCCCTAGGTAGGGTTAATTCCTCCTCCTCGTGTGCCAGCCTCAGCCTGATACAATTTAAGGTGGTTCACAGAGCGCACTTGACGGGGGCGAGGTTGAGTAGGTTCTTTGGGGTAGAGGTGCTCAGGGAGTCCGGCGAACCATGTCCATATGTTTTGGTCATGCCCGGCACTGGAGGGGTTCTGGAGAGGAGTGGCGGGAGCAATATCTCAGGTGGTGAAAGTCCGGGTCAAGCCAAGCTGGGGGCTAGCAATATTCGGAGTAGTGGACGAGCCTGGAGTAAACGACATGGCTGGGTTCATAAAGTTGGAGAGGATAAAGTTTGCCTTGAGAGGGTCTGCGCAGGGTTCTACAGGCGGTGGCAACTGTTCCTAGACTATCTCGTGGAGCGTTAGAGGAAGGTCAGCCAGCAGCAGCAGCAACCGGGGTGACGTCCTGTGAGGTGGGGGAGGGGGGCTTGTCTGGGGGGTGGATGGGCAAGAGAAAACATGAAGGATTTGGGAAACTGGCACGTGTGGGAGAGAGCCAATGTACAAAGCTATGTAACATATCGTTTTACCATGTATATATCTTGCTATGTGATTCCTTGCTATTTTGTTACGGGGGGGGTTATTGTTTGTAAGGGTGAAAAATTGTATTAAACAACTTTAATAAATATATATATATTTTTTAAAAGGTAGGTAATATTTCTGGAGACTAATGACATCAAGGGATTTGGGGATGGTGTAGAAAATGACTGAGGTAGACGATCATCCATGCTTGCGTTGAGTGGCAGTAAAGGCTTGAGGGGCTGAATGACCTACTCTTCCTATGTTCCATGATTGTGAATTCACAGCCAGTGGCACTACTATCAATAGCAAGTTATTTTTCCACTGAGCAGAAGAAATTGGAATGAGCTGACAATGGCTATATTTTTCCTCTTCGTGTTAACCCAGGAATGGATTAATGGTACTACAGTGCTTCCCAAACCTCCCAACCCCAAAATCACACGTCACCACCCACAGTTTGGGAAACTCTGGAGTATAGCTTCTGATTTTTTAATTTTGCCTGTTTTGTTCGGAGTTCTCATTGTGAAAGTGGGGCATGATGTCAGCTGGTCTTGCCTCTGCTAACCAAGTGTTCTGCCCGTTGACCCAATCCCAGAGCTGCACTCATTACAGTCCGATGGACTTTGACCACGCATGATAGGTTTTCTTTTCACGCAAAGAATCCAGTTCATTTTATTTTGGTCAACCAAGAGAGATCATTGACTGATGTCCTTAAATTTGATACTTCTGCCACACGGGACAAATTTATTTTTGGAGTCAACTGATTGTTAACTCCCACACGATCAGCATTAAATCTGTTATTATCCTGAGAGGGAAGTCACAGTTTAGTTCTTTGTTTTCCAAGCAGAATCCAGCAACAATTTCCTGACGAGCCATTTGCTTCCTGCTCATGGCTCCTGGTGCATCACCTTATTCTGTTCTCCCATTTCAGATTCTCTTGCTTGAAATTGTTCAGTGTTCAGCTTCCACTCACTGTACTTGTGAAGTAGATTCTGTCTGACGACAATGCTTAATTGATTGGAATCAGCGTGCTGTAGCTGACACTTGATCGGACTTCAGCTGTAGAACTGCAAATGGGAGCTGAACAGTGCTTTTATCGGATGCATCATGTATTCTTCTTCAACTGCATCACAGGCAATGTGTACACCTAACTGAACAAGAGAAACCTTGGTCCTTCAACCCTTTTAAAACTATCCCAAGCAGCTGCTGAAATGAACATGACCATCTTTAATCTGGAAAGCAGGATTCTGAATTAATATCCATAATTCGCAGATAGGTCTTGATAGTTGAATAAGTAACAAAGTACTTTACATTGTTTTCAATAATGAAATAATTTTGGTATTTGTGTGGGGGCCTTATTTTGTTCAAATATTTCAAAGCACCTCACAAAATGAACTTCATCTGAGCAACCAGAGATGCCATGTCGTGCCAGCAGCATTCCACAGAGCGACGAATGGCCAATATATCTGTTTTGTTGGGTGGTGGGTAGGGAGGAATTTTGACCACGAGATGCTCATGTTGATCTGAATCACTGAAATGCTCGGGGTTTGGGGTGAACATCAAAAGTGTGGCACTCCTAACAATACAGCACTCTTTCAGTGCTGCTCTGGAGTGGTAGCCCATTTGAATTCAAACACTGCCTGGAACCCATAATCCCCTGATGCAGAGGCAGCTAAACTGGTACTTTAGATCTAAAAGTTCATGCATAACCACAATGAAATATCCAACCTCTGTGATCATCAGATTTTAAGAAATTACATTAAGCCCAATACTCTCTGGACAAATGGCTAATGAAGCCCAAAAATATTGAGCTGGCTTTCTATGCAGATCTAACATGCCTTCCTCTGCAGACTTCCCATATTTTGGTTCACAGCTCTTAGTGTTATGGACAGGGGTAAGGGAGACCTGAAACCCAATTCCCTTCCCTAATTGTCTGTAATCAGTGTGTCTTTGAAAAGGTGTGCCTTAGCTCCTGAGTGTGTGGTCAGTTTAAATAACCAGCAGATAGCTGACATGGGTTTTTCAAAAAAGGATTATATTATTTATTTACCCTGAAAGTATAACACCAAGTCATTCACATGGTGCGCGCACATGCTCGAGGGAAAAATACAGGCAAAGAGAAGAGTGCATGCTTGCATGTAATACACAAAAAGATAGTTTGTAGTTCAAGTGTTTGGCTTGCGTTAGGAAAAATAATGCGTTGCAAGACCAATGAAGAAAGGTAGTCTCGGTGGATTCAATAGCTGGACTCGTATATCAGATTTGTTGCAAAATTCTCTCAAGGATGTGGATTTTCAGCAGGTTACAAAGTTAGTTCCTTGCAGGCTTACCAAGAGCTAACAGTTCTGTACTGGTGGACTTGCAAAGGACCAGGTTGGGAGACCTTTAGATTTACATTCTTCAGTTTTCAAAGGCAGAGCTGTTGCTGCCGTTTCTGCTGTGGCCTCTGCAGTTGTTGCTCGCAGATTGCTTGGTTTCACCCTGGTTCTTGGGGTAATAAGATTTGTTCGCTGTAGCCGATTACGGTAGAATGATGGAGTGTAGATTAATTTGTTCTTAATCTCAGACAAAAGTTCGGCACAACATCGTGGGCCGAAGGGCCTGTTCTGTGCTGCATTTTTCTATTTTCTATGTCAGTCACATGATCAATACTTCTGTTGTCCACCCAGACTGATTTGAAGTTCGACGTCTTTGCTGCACAATGAATGATGAATGGGAGGTGGTTACACTTGATCTATGATGAACGGGTTTCTTTACATCTTTTGAATTCGGAAAGAGGGAGTCTGGAATTACATTGATTTTCGTTTTGGATAAGTTCATAAATGGTAGATGTGTGAATTCCACAGATTTATTTTTGTCTTGGCTTGTCCGTTAAAGGGGGCACCCTACCCATGGTCATTCAATTAGGGACTTTCTAGATGTTTGAGAAATGTGTGTGCCGAAATTGCGAAAGTCACCTGACTTTTGGCAACCACCTTAGCTACCTTTTTAAAGTCCATTTTTGAGTCTGCAGTTCCAGAAAATCTATACTGAATGGAGTCCATATCTATTTCATCATTTTATGATTCATGATTGAAGATCCACCATGAAATGTAACCTCGCACAATTGCCACGGAAAATCAGTTCATTGTGCCGCCTGTGATTAACGTCATATTATACAATTTCAACAAATTTCTGCTTTTAATGAATAAACAACATGATGTCCAATCCTTTATAAAACTCCCGTTAAACCTCAAGGACAAATAAGGATGAGCCTTGCCAACAATGATCACATCGCATGAGGGAATAAGAAAAAAGCTACCTTTGCTTGTCTGAGAAAAGTGCTTTTAGGTGCCATGAATCCTAGGACCATGGTACATAACATTAACCTCATTCCAGAATTATGTTATCATTGAACAATGAAAACGTCTTGAAGTACCTAGTCATAGTAACCAGTGTTAAATTGTTACATCATAGAACAATGTAACGTCACCTTTTGGCCATTCAATGTTAGAGAATCCATCATATATCTGTTTTTGAAACGTTGCAAAAACGGTGGGCCAATAAATGTTGGTCCTCCAGTAAAGCTCGCATCCTCCAAGTGATTACTTTAAATGTATAATTCACAAATAAATTGTTACTTCCCCTCCTGCCCACCACTTTGCTAACTCAGCGCAAACTGGAAGTAGATTTGTTACAGATTTATTCAAAGAGTGAATGAAGTCAAGATATCAAGGTTTTCAGAAAAGATAAAATAATATTTGGCATTTCAATGCTTCTGCAACCAGTGGACTGTTGATCAAAACGTTTGCGAATTGCTCTATCCCTGACCAAAAAAGGAATCCAAAAAATTTGGCAATGTAGTTATTGAAACTGCTGACCCTGTCTGAAAGCTGATGTATTGCAGCAGTACGTTTCTATATACCATGTTGACTCATTCAATTTACTTTTGTTTTCCCACTGACAGATCACGGACAATACTTTAATTCAGCTTTCCATCTACTGCCCAAGGCTTCAAGTATTGGTGAGTAGAAACAGAAAAATAGGATCCGGTCGTTCAGCTTCCTGAATGTGTTCCACCTTTCAGTTAGATTGTGCTGATCTCTAATTCCATGAACCACTGTTTCATACTTATAATTCCCTCACCTTAAAATAATCTTATCAAACTGCATTTCACATTTTCAGTTGATGCCTGGCCTTTGATAGCCAATTTTGAGGCTCAGTTGTTTTTGTGAAGGAGTGCTTCCTTATGTCACCCCTGAACTGCCTCGCTCTAATTTTATGTAGCGTTGTTCTGGGCTCCTCACCATAGGAAGTAAGTTTCCCCCTGGCAACTCCTTTAATCATCTTGAGAGGTTTCAATATGTTAGTCAGCAACGATAGAATCCCGACAGTACACAAGGAGGCCATTCAGCCCACACGTCTGCCCTGACCCTCTGAAAGAGTACCCTGACTCGGCCCACTCCCCTACCCTATCCCCGCAACCCCACCCAACCTGCGTCCCTGGACAAGTTAGCATGGCCAATCCACCTAACCTGCACATCATTGGACTATGGGAGGAAACCCACACAGACATGGGGAGAATGTGCAGGACTCCACACAGTCTTCATTGTACTAATAGCCTTCATTGTACTAACACAGCACTACACCCAATTTTCATTTTCATGAGGTGCTTTGCTTAACAAGTTGTGTAATTATAGTATTTTGATGTTCTCACAAAACTTGCACATTATTGAAAACCAATCTCTTTTTTTTGCAAACTGAGATAGTTTTCATGCCAAGTCTTCGCTCTGTTTTGTTTTATCCCTTTGCCTTTTCCCCCTCTCCCCTTCCCCTTGTTAAGTCTGAGTGTTGGGCCTACTAAATCTATTCAGAACCCAACAATGACAAGATTCTTGATGCTTGTCCAGAAGACCACTTTGGCCATCAGGGTAACTTGAGCCAAACACTGGTCTTAAGTTTCCATCAGTGCTTTGAGCTGGCAGGAAAATCAACAGTAGCACCTGTGGACTTGTGTTGCGCAACTGTTAGCTGTCCAAAAATGCTACTTTCACATTTACCATAGGCAGATTCTTGTGTCTAACCCTGCCCTTAAAAAAAAAAACTCTACACCGTGCAAAAGGAAATGAGTTGACTTTGTGGGTGCCCAAATTCTACAATAAAAATTCAACATTAGATTTATGTGTCTGCAATTGTTTTTACTACCCCTCTAACTTTGGTTGTGTTTCATTAACGACCCTGTTTTCTTTATTTCTGCTGGTGAGATTTACAACTTGCTGGCATTCATGTGATATCGATTTTCCTAATTATGTGCAATTATTCTGCTGTAATTTCTGCTGTAATGGTTTTCAATTTTCTATGCTCGTGATTTTTAGGATTTGCTCTCTACTGGATGTGCTGCTTTTCCTTTTCATCCGCTTTCCCAATAACTGCCGGAAGGCAAAGATTTCAGAAATATTTGGAGTGTGACCAAGCGCCCTTAGGACCTCCATTTGGTGGAAAACAAACAAACTCATTGTGGCAGGCAATGATCGGAACATTTTAAATAGGAATGTTGGGAACTAGCACCTGCGCTTGACAGATTTTAATGCAAGCTTTATTTCTGCACTTGGAACTGGGTTTTAAATTGAGCCCTGGGTTTTAAATTGCTCCCTCATCTCTCCCAGCCCCTTCTGGCCAGGATCTCGACTGACTCTGTCCTTATATGCATCCTTCCCCTCTCTTTGACACCTCAACCCTACATTCCGAAGCATCCTTGCTTAACCCCTTCCTACTCTCCAGTTCTCTCCCCACCTTGGAAAGATCTATTTGAAACTTGTTTTGACCAAGCTTTCATTCCCCGACCTACCTAGTCCTTCCCTTCCTGGCATGGAATCTGTTTTATCTTCTCTGCAGTAATTGAAGTTGAAAGCACTGTGTGAATTAAGTTAATGTTTCCAACACATTTGCCTGATGCAGAGTTTATCGCACTGTGAATTGATCACCGACGATGGAATTCGCCATCTTGGGAATGGGGCCTGTGCTCATGATCGATTGGAAGTGATAGAGTTAGATAACTGTCCTCTGATCACGGACGCATCACTCGAACATTTAAAGAACTGTCACAGTCTGGAGAGGATAGAGCTGTATGACTGTCAGCAGATAACACGCGCAGGGATCAAGAGACTCCGGGTAAGCGGCTTGTTCTCTTCTGTGTGCTTGAGCCATATTTGTTTATTTATTAGATTATAGCTGTTACCTGGTTATTTGTCCACAATCCTACACATTATATTTAATTACTTTTATTGTATCCCAGTGACCCTCATTTGACATTTCTTACACAAATCAGAGGAATGATAAGGGCAACAGTGGCACAACTAATTACTCTTGTGGATATGTGACCTCAAGTCTAATTAACATGTCAACGTTAGATGAGTTACTTCACAAGTTAATTTCTGTTCAGGCCGTGGATCGGGGTTTTATTTGTGGGTAGGTCAGTTGAAAGATTGCAGACATTGTGGCCCTCGGTACTTTCTGTTCATGAAGTTTTTTTCACTGTGTATCTCTCTGTCTCGCTCTCTCTCTGTCTGTCGCTCTCTCTCTGTCTGTCGCTCTCTCTCTGTCTGTCGCTCTCTCTCTGTCTGTCGCTCTCTCTCTGTCTGTCGCTCTCTCTCTGTCTGTCGCTCTCTCTGTCTGTCGCGCTCTCTCTGTCTGTCGCGCTCTCTCTGTCTGTGGCGCTCTCTCTGTCTGTGGCGCTCTCTCTGTCTGTGGCGCTCTCTCTGTCTGTGGCGCTCTCTCTGTCTGTGGCGCTCTCTCTGTCTGTGGCGCTCTCTCTGTCTGTGGCGCTCTCTCTGTCTGTGGCGCTCTCTCTGTCTGTGGCGCTCTCTCTGTCTGTGGCGCTCTCTCTGTCTGTGGCGCTCTCTCTGTCTGTCGCGCTCTCTCTGTCTGTCGCGCTCTCTCTGTCTGTCGCGCTCTCTCTGTCTGTCGCGCTCTCTCTGTCTGTCGCGCTCTCTCTGTCTGTCGCGCTCTCTCTGTCTGTCGCGCTCTCTCTGTCTGTCGCGCTCTCTCTGTCTGTCGCGCTCTCTCTGTCTGTCGCGCTCTCTCTGTCTGTCGCGCTCTCTCTGTCTGTCGCGCTCTCTCTGTCTGTCGCGCTCTCTCTGTCTGTCGCGCTCTCTCTGTCTGTCGCGCTCTCTCTGTCTGTCGCGCTCTCTCTGTCTGTCGCGCTCTCTCTGTCTGTCGCGCTCTCTCTGTCTGTCGCGCTCTCTCTGTCTGTCGCGCTCTCTCTGTCTGTCGCGCTCTCTCTGTCTGTCGCGCTCTCTCTGTCTGTCGCGCTCTCTCTGTCTGTCGCGCTCTCTCTGTCTGTCGCGCTCTCTCTGTCTGTCGCGCTCTCTCTGTCTGTCGCGCTCTCTCTGTCTGTCGCGCTCTCTCTGTCTGTCGCGCTCTCTCTGTCTGTCGCGCTCTCTCTGTCTGTCGCGCTCTCTCTGTCTGTCGCGCTCTCTCTGTCTGTCGCGCTCTCTCTGTCTGTCGCGCTCTCTCTGTCTGTCGCGCTCTCTCTGTCTGTCGCGCTCTCTCTGTCTGTCGCGCTCTCTCTGTCTGTCGCGCTCTCTCTGTCTGTCGCGCTCTCTCTGTCTGTCGCGCTCTCTCTGTCTGTCGCGCTCTCTCTGTCTGTCGCGCTCTCTCTGTCTGTCGCGCTCTCTCTGTCTGTCGCGCTCTCTCTGTCTGTCGCGCTCTCTCTGTCTGTCGCGCTCTCTCTGTCTGTCGCGCTCTCTCTGTCTGTCGCGCTCTCTCTGTCTGTCGCGCTCTCTCTGTCTGTCGCGCTCTCTCTGTCTGTCGCGCTCTCTCTGTCTGTCGCGCTCTCTCTGTCTGTCGCGCTCTCTCTGTCTGTCGCGCTCTCTCTGTCTGTCGCGCTCTCTCTGTCTGTCGCGCTCTCTCTGTCTGTCGCGCTCTCTCTGTCTGTCGCTCTCTCTCTGTCTGTCGCTCTCTCTCTGTCTGTCGCTCTCTCTCTGTCTGTCGCTCTCTCTCTGTCTGTCGCTCTCTCTCTGTCTGTCGCTCTCTCTCTGTCTGTCGCTCTCTCTCTGTATGTCGCTCTCTCTCTGCCTGTCGCTCTCTCTCTGCCTGTCGCTCTCTCTCTGCCTGTCGCTCTCTCTCTGCCTGTCGCTCTCTCTCTGTCTGTCGCTCTCTCTCTGTATGTCGCTCTCTCTCTGTCTGTCGCTCTCTCTCTGTCTGTCGCTCTCTCTCTGTCTGTCGCTCTCTCTCTGTCTGTCGCTCTCTCTCTGTCTGTCGCTCTCTCTCTGCCTGTCGCTCTCTCTCTGCCTGTCGCTCTCTCTCTGCCTGTCGCTCTCTCTCTGCCTGTCGCTCTCTCTCTGGCTGTCGCTCTCTCTCTGGCTGTCGCTCTCTCTCTGGCTGTCGCTCTCTCTCTGGCTGTCGCTCTCTCTCTGGCTGTCGCTCTCTCTCTGGCTGTCGCTCTCTCTCTGGCTGTCGCTCTCTCTCTGGCTGTCGCTCTCTCTCTGGCTGTCGCTCTCTCTCTGGCTGTCGCTCTCTCTCTGGCTGTCGCTCTCTCTCTGGCTGTCGCTCTCTCTCTCTCTGGCTGTCGCTCTCTCTCTCTCTGGCTGTCGCTCTCTCTCTCTCTGGCTGTCGCTCTCTCTCTGGCTGTCGCTCTCTCTCTCTCTGGCTGTCGCTCTCTCTCTCTCTGTCTGTCGCTCTCTCTCTCTCTGTCTGTCGCTCTCTCTCTGTCTGTCGCTCTCTCTCTCTCTGTCTGTCGCTCTCTCTCTCTCTGTCTGTCGCTCTCTCTCTCTCTGTCTGTCGCTCTCTCTCTCTCTGTCTGTCGCTCTCTCTCTCTGTCTGTCGCTCTCTCTCTCTCTCTCTCTGTCTGTCGCTCTCTCTCTCTGTCTGTCGCTCTCTCCCTGTATGTCGCTCTCTCTCTGTCTGTCGCTCTCTCTCTGTCTGTCGCTCTCTCTCTGTATGTCGCTCTCTTTCTGTCTGTCGCTCTCTCTCTGCCTGTCGCTCTCTCACTGCCTGTCGCTCTCTCACTGCCTGTCGCTCTCTCTCTGTCTGTCGCTCTCTCTCTGTCTGTCGCTCTCTCTCTGTCTGTCGCTCTCTCTCTGTCTGTCGCTCTCTCTCTGTCTGTCGCTCTCTCTCTGTCTGTCGCTCTCTCTCTGTCTGTCGCTCTCTCTCTGTCTGTCGCTCTCTTTCTGTCTGTCGCTCTCTCTCTGCCTGCCGCCCCGCTCTCTGCCTGCCGCCCCGCTCTCTGCCTGCCGCCCCGCTCTCTGCCTGTCGCTCTCTCTCTGTCTGTCGCTCTCTCTCTGCCTGCCGCCCCGCTCTCTGCCTGCCGCCCCGCTCTCTGCCTGCCGCCCCGCTCTCTGCCTGCCGCCCCGCTCTCTGCCTGCCGCCCCGCTCTCTGCCTGCCGCCCCGCTCTCTGCCTGCCGCCCCGCTCTCTGCCTGCCGCCCCGCTCTCTGCCTGCCGCCCCGCTCTCTGCCTGCCGCCCCGCTCTCTGCCTGCCGCCCCGCTCTCTGCCTGCCGCCCCGCTCTCTGCCTGCCGCCCCGCTCTCTGCCTGCCGCCCCGCTCTCTGCCTGCCGCCCCGCTCTCTGCCTGCCGCCCCGCTCTCTGCCTGCCGCCCCGCTCTCTGCCTGCCGCCCCGCTCTCTGCCTGCCGCCCCGCTCTCTGCCTGCCGCCCCGCTCTCTGCCTGCCGCCCCGCTCTCTGCCTGCCGCCCCGCTCTCTGCCTGCCGCCCCGCTCTCTGCCTGCCGCCCCGCTCTCTGCCTGCCGCCCCGCTCTCTGCCTGCCGCCCCGCTCTCTGCCTGCCGCCCCGCTCTCTGCCTGCCGCCCCGCTCTCTGCCTGCCGCCCCGCTCTCTGCCTGCCGCCCCGCTCTCTGCCTGCCGCCCCGCTCTCTGCCTGCCGCCCCGCTCTCTGCCTGCCGCCCCGCTCTCTGCCTGCCGCCCCGCTCTCTGCCTGCCGCCCCGCTCTCTGCCTGCCGCCCCGCTCTCTGCCTGCCGCCCCGCTCTCTGCCTGCCGCCCCGCTCTCTGCCTGCCGCCCCGCTCTCTGCCTGCCGCCCCGCTCTCTGCCTGCCGCCCCGCTCTCTGCCTGCCGCCCCCCCCCCCCCCCCCCCCTCCCCTCTCGTTAGCATATAAATTTACAAACTGTAGTTATCGGGCAGCCAAAGACTTTGGGTATTTTTTTAGATCGAGTTAATTTCAATTTTGTTGCGACTCCAGGTGAAGTGGGTCTGCAATTGACCGCGTGCTAGCCCAGGGGATCGTAACAATGTGAAAGGATGACATTGGGCCTTGAATAGATGCTATTTTGGCCTAACCTGTAGCTAATTACGAAGTTGTGATATTTGTCTGATTTCAACATGTTCTGTTAGTAAACTTGGTTCTGATCTTTCCCTCTTGTTTGTAAATTGCAGACACACTTACCGAACATCAAAGTCCATGCTTACTTCGCTCCAGTCACCCCTCCTGCATCAGTGAGCGGTGGTCGCCAGCGTTTCTGCAAGTGCTGCATCGTCCTATGACACCAGCTTTCTCTTAACAAATCTATTTAAATAGCGTTAGAATGGAGACGATTGAATACGTCATCAGTGGTGATCCTGGTGGATTGTTGGACTGTACAGTAAGGCTGTCTAATCATTGTGGTTGTGACTGATCGCATGGTTACTAGACAGCATGGGTGATGCCCATGTCAGTGGGTGCAGCCGTATACTAGTTCTGTCACTGTATGATTCAATTCAGAGATTTCCCAAGAATATGGATAATTTATTTTTTTTAAATCAACGTTGGATTAAAAAAAAAATTTGGTTTTCATGTATTGCAGTGGGGGAAAATTTTAACCTGTTTTCGAATTATATAATCTAAGCTGGCAGCACGAGACTGCTGTGTGACGTAACCACCTTTCAAACTGTGTACTAACCCTTTTGCCCACCAGTCTCACTTTACACTGTAAAAGGAGGGGAATTGTATAATTCGATTCTTGGCTCCAGAAGTTTTGTACAGAGTTTATTGTTGGTCCAAGCCTGCAGGATATCCTGCTATTCTTTCTGTGGAAGGGAAGCAGTTGTGATGGCATTATTAGCAGTGCAATTCGCTGGTTTATTCAGTATTGTACAGCTCAACCTAGAACTCTGCCCTCCGCAAGGTAGCTGCTTTTCTTTGTTTTGTTTCAGTTTAAAGAAATCTCCTCCTCGCTCCCCACCTGAACACACTGATGCCTTCCTTGGCGTATGGAAGCACATAAGCAGCCACTGTTGATGTGCGAGTGGCACCCGTGGGTTTTGTCAGGTGTTGGAGCACGTTTGGGATAGTGGGCGGGTGGTGAATTCCGGTCAGCCTCACACCCAACATCATTTGATGTGGCCAGTGGCGCTGGGTAGAAATGCAGATCAGAAGCCCAAGGGGAAGTTCTTTTAAGTGACTCTGGGCAGCTGAAACCCTGTTTTATTCTGAGATCTGCAAACTCAGAACAGAGGAGAGAAAAAAACCTTGTACGGCTCAACATCGTCGGTGATTAGGTGCGAGTGTCAAAAGGAGATGGTGTTTTCTATAATTCAAAGAATACATAACAACGGTTGTAGTACTTCTCCAGTCATTTCTATTTGACTAGTACTGTATAATTCTACATCAACACTCCCTAGCTTGCTGTTCTTTCTTCAGTCAAAGCACCAGAGAGCTGCACCAGCTTGTGGATGATTCCTTTCCATATTCATAGGATCTATGATATGAAAGCACATCTCAAGATGCCAGGGCCAGAACCAAATACAAATACTATTTTAAAATGAATTTGAGCAATGAATACAGTCCCCTTTTGAAAAGAACTTCACGTTTTTCATTTCAGTGATTCGGGGGTGATGGTAAATCAAGGCATGTATCATTGTGCTCATATTTTACTGTTTTGCTGTGAGTTTACAGGAACTTGCTTGACGTTCTCAGATCAGTGATGCATCTCTGAACTAAACCTTCAGTGCATAAACATCTTGAGAGCATTGACCTGGCAACACACCTGAAGTCGCTTGAGTTTATTTTAAGTCCGAGATCCCAGGGCCCATACCATCCGCTCTATAAACCTTCTGGACATCACTTTTGATGAGAGGTTAAGTTATTCAAGGAAATGAAGTATGCTGTGGACTGGGTTTTTGGAAGGGTAAAAGTTGGAGCCATTTCTATATTTACGGTTTATCTCAGCGCTGTTTTATCAGTAAGTCTGGAATTATTGAGAAGTCATCCAAGTTCCTCCTGAATACAAAGGTGCAATATCTGTGGTAAAACCAGTCATGGAACATGCGAAGGACAATGATCCCAGTCCCTCCAAAAATGCCCTTTACAAATCAATAGAACAGGGGATATATAGCAGAACAAATAACATTCTTTGCAGTAGATACATATTTCCCGCAATTGTATGTAAGATGAATGTAATGTTGAGAAAATTTGTATGTTATTGAGTTTATTTATATCCACTTTGCTATACATATTTTTACATGTAAAAAATAATGTCTTTTTTCTACTAGTTAAGACCTGATTTTTAAAAAATCTATACATTACTTCAGGGATGCTTCAAATTGGCTGCTGTAACTTTGGTGAGAGATCAGCATCTACACATTTCCATTTACACACAAGACGGGTTTACGTCGATTTTCTGATCAAAGATACAGCAGTCAATTGAGGGAAGCAGTCATATTCTTGCCGGAGCACATTTTTGAAGTTCCTGCCTCTGTTCAAGACTGTTTCTGTTGATTCTGACTTATTTTCAGTTCACTTGTAGCTTCCCTTTACAACTTTGTGATTGGTCTAAACTGCTCGTTTTTTTTTTGTCTTATACATTTTATATCTCCCTATTCTAGATGTTGGGAATGCCTTTGTACTGATGGGCTTTTAAGCAACAACTGTTTGTATTGACAGCTGGTTTGCATGCCACATTCATAATATGTCCTATGTTAAATATCACTACAAGTATTTTGTACTAGCTGGCAACCCTGTGTCGCCCAGTTAGTCCACACTTCCTCCATTGGTGGGAAGTCTCCGAGGCTTTTGTTAATGGTATATCAGCTAGTTAAGAGAAAAAGACTGCATCTGCTTCCAGCATAATACCGGGTATATATTCTGATTCTGGATCTTGGTGGGGGTAAGCTGTGCAGCACAAAGCAGGTCTCAAACATAGAGGTTTTGCTTGGTTCTTCTGTTCAGTAGTTCCAGATTACAGCTCCCGGTCTGATCAGTGTCCATGTAGGTTGTTGGTATGTCTGTTTTTCTCAGCGTCAAGGGATCTTTTACTGTGTTAAATGCACTATATAAATGGAAGTTGTATTGTATGCTCTTTTTATTCTGGGTATAAGATCATCTCAAAGGCACATGCTGCCAATGACTCAATGACCCTTGCACCTATTCATCTAACGCTGCTAACTTGGCTGCTGTTGTGTCTTTTGCTAGAGTCCCATCCAGGGCCAAACCTTTAATGAATTGATAAGATATTCCGAGGTCAACAGCCATCGGCACCAGTTTTGTCAGATACACGCCCATCTTTTTTGGCATAGCCTTCAGCATCTTGTGTTTGCTTTTATTGTCCTTTTGTACATTTGAGCATGCTTCGGTCTGGGTATTGTTATGCAATGGCTGGGCTGCCCAAACCCCAAAGGCAAACACAATGATTTGTATTTGATTATGAGAAGGTATTTACACTGAAGTCAGAAGCAAAAATTTCAAACCACTTGTGGAGATTTTATCTTTTGATAAATTTAGAGTGCCCAATTCATTTGTGCCAATTAAGGGGCAATTTGGCATGGCCAATCCACCTACCCTGCGCATCTTTGGGTTGTGGGGTAGAATGTGCAAACTCCACACGGACAGTGACCCAGAGCCGGGAGCGAACCTGGGACCTCGGCGCCGTGAGGCAACAGGGCTAACCCACTGCGCCACCGTGCTGCCCCGTGCAGATTTTTAAATATTAAATGTAAACATTTATTTTTTTAAACTGTTAAACACACAAGATTACATTTACACTTAATAGCAGTTCTGGAAACATTTCCCAAAAGGTTTCTGCTTAATTAAATTCCAAACTAAACAGCCCTCATGGATTTATTCTATTAATATTACCATGAACTGGTAATTACCATTAGTGTTGCAACAGGGAAGTATTCCACAGGCTTCGTTCTCTCACTCTCACTGGATAACCAAATGCTTGTATCAAGATCTTGCAGACACAACATTTGTCTTCTCTGCGGATGGCTGCAAGCTGCTTTTCGCAGGGCTGTGTCAGCACACATGCCCTTCTGGTTCCCATCGCCACACCTACCTATACAACCTTCAATCTCTCTTCACATATGCTTTTTCTCCTTTCATCTTTAAATCTATTGTTTGTACATCCCTTTGGAAGTTCCCTTTCCCAGGCTATGCAGACTGGTTATTTTATGGCTGGTAAAAATAAACGGAATACTTTGCTTTATTCATTGACGGTTTTTGCCAATTGTGCATTTTCCTTTTGAAATAAGTCACCCCCCCCCCCCCCCGTCTTATCTTCCTTAATGCAGCTCACTGGTATCCCACCTCAGCACTGCTCATCTCGACTTCAGAACGCTTGCTTTCACACCTAACCCCTTTTAGATGTTTTAACTTTGCAGTCCATCTGTCTTCATTTAATTAGTAACAGCCATGCACACACGCACATACACACAATATCACCGTATGCCACAGTGATATTGGGAAAATACGGAAAAATATATTTTGTCACCATATTACCTGAACCGATCATTTGGAAGTTAAAAAATAAGAGGAAGGATGATATTGAATGATGGAACAGACTCGGGGGGGTTGATGGCCCACTCCTATATTCCTATGAGTTGTAATTGAAAGCTTTTTGGCTGACCGCAATCTAGTCTTAATAAATAAGTCCATCTTAAATTAGTGCTTTTACAGGCATAATGGCGGGAACTTGTGTGCATTTCTGGATTGATAAACTGAGAAGTTTGTCCAATAATTATCTTGTTAACAGCAATGTAACTCTGAAATACCACCAGAGTGGTAAAATTGATAAATGTATCAATTGGCACTGGTAGGTTTTGTACCTGTAATTAATATCTCAAATGGAACAGACTTGACCCTGCTCATCAAAGCGGAATAAACGTGTCTTTAGCTAATGTGCACCTCCAGGGGTGCTTGGGCGAGTGGCCTTGGATCAGCTAATGAGAATCACAAAGTACCTCCTCATAAACTTTATGCTAAATGATTGAAAACCAATATGATGTTGTGCAGAAATGCATCCAAATTGTTCTGTACCATGGTACCAAATGTTGATGGGTCAACTGTGTCACTTGCAGTTTGTGATTGTTATGCCAGGTAAGTGCATCTGGCATTTGCTGACTCCTGACTTGGTTGTTATTCAAAGTATTATGGTCCAAGAATTGAATAACAGTAGCTGGTATTGAAGCAGCGTGTTGCTCTAATGGGCCAGTGCAAACATAGTCTACTTTTTTCACCAATGGCATCCTTTATCTTCCCCTATGTGATGGAGTCTAGCATTCTGGGTACAGGCCAAGTCCCTAGGTAAATCTAGCAAGGAGCTGTGACTTGTTTGCAAGATAAGTACCACAAACGTTAGCCTTGGCCATCACCTGCAGTAAAAGCCCTACTGCACTTTAATATTTAAACTCTTTTGGGGCTTGGCTAGGTGTTGTAGAAGTATCAAAAAACAAAAGCAACAAGGTCTTTGAACGTGGGCAGTCTTTAAATGAGAAAGGTTCCCTGGCTGCTCAGTCACATGTACAAGCACATAACCTATGCTGTCATTCCCAGCACATGAAGGTTTTCAAGAGCAGGTGAATGGAAGGTGTCATGTCTGTCAGTGCAGCAGAGCAGCACCATGGCATGCAATTTCTCTGGCTGGGTGTGGAGAATCCTGATCAGGATCTTATTTTTCTCTAAAGAAAGGTGCAGTTTCAAGTACAAATGACTTGCATGTGTAATTTATTAAATTAAGTGGCATACCATATGATAAGTTAAAATGCTCCGGCACATCTTCCTGTGGCCCAGAGGGAGCGTGGCTTCTATACAGTGATAGAACTTGGAGCTCTGGCTTATGGAAGAACTGACTAAGAATTATGTGGATGCGTTGAAGAATAGAAACCCAAGGCATCAGGCCACCTTCTATCATAGATTAATAGAATTCCTACAGTGCCGAAGGAGGCCATTTGGCCCATCGAGTCTGCACCGACCCTCTGAAAGAGCACCCCAACTAGGCCCGTCCCCTGCCTCATTCCCCTTAAGCCCATAACCTAACCTGCACATCCCTGGACACTGAGGGGCAATTTAGCATTGCCCATCCACCTAATCTGCACTTCTTTGGACTGTGGGAGGAAACCCACGCAGACATGGGGAGAAAATGCAAACTCCACACAGTCACCCAAGGCCAGAATTGAACCCGGGTCCCTGCACTGTGTGGCAGCAGTGCTAACCACTGTGCCACCTGTATCGCATCATGTGTTGGTTTAAAAATTCATTGCAGAAAGGGAGTGGTTGGGGTGAAGTAGCACTGAGGTGGGTGGAAATGAAGTATTATTAAATGACTTCTTTGCACCTCCTCGATCAGATAAATGGAAGATTTCCTCAGATAAAGCTTCTTTACAAAGTTGATTTGTACAGTGAGAGATGCAATCCTTGTAAAATGTGGGAATACTGCTGAAAAATCATCTTTCCAGTTCAGTGATAATTTCACAACTTTCTGAAGATCACGATTGGAGCATGCGATATGGAAGTGTTAATGACATAGTTGCTGAGTGCTCTCCTAACAGGGACTATCAAGTTAATATTGTAGGAGATCTGATTTGTGGTATGCCTGGCTGTGCTTTCTCCAAAATGCAAATATTTGTTTAGCTTTTGAATTCAAACACACACAACTTGCCCTTGATACTGAGTCAATTTGGTAATCATGGAACATAGAACAGCACAGAACAGGCCCTTCGGCCCTCGATGTTGTGCCGAACATTGTCCGAAACCAAGATCAAGCTATCCCACTCCCTGTCATTCTGGTGTGCTCCATGTGCCTATCCAATAACCGCTTGAAAGTTCCTAAAGTGTCCGACTCCACTATCACAGCAGGCAGTCCATTCCACACCCTAACCACTCTCGGAGTAAAGAACCTACTTCGGACATCCCTCCTATATCTCCCACCCTGAATCTTATAGTTATGCCCCCTTGTAACAGCTACATCCACATGAGAAAATAGTCTCTGAACGTCCACTCTATCTATCCCTCTCATTATCTTATAAACCTCTATTAAGTCACCTCTCGTCCTCCTCCGCTCCAAATAGAAAAGCCCTAGCTCCCTCAACCTTTCCTCATAAGACCTATCCTGCAAACCAGGCAGCATCCTGGTAAATCTCCTTTGTACCCTTTCCAATGCTTCCACATCCTTCCTATAATGAGGTGACCAGAACTGCACACAATACTCCAAATATGGTCTCACCAGGGTCATGTATAAGACATAGGAGCGGAAGTAAGGCCATTCGGCCCATCGAGTCCACTCCACCATTCAATCATGGCTGATTTCAACTCCATTTACCCGCGCTCTCTCCATAGCCCTTAATTCCTCGAGAAATCAAGAATTTATCAACTTCTGTCTTAAAGACACTCAACGTCCCGGCCTCCATCGCCCTCTGTGGCAATGAATTCCACAGACCCACCACTCTCTGGCTGAAGAAATTTCTCCTCATCTCTGTTCTAAAGTGACTCCCTTTTATTCTAAGGCTGTGCCCCCGGGTCCTAGTCTCCCCTGCTAATGGAAACAACTTCCCTACGTCCACCCTATCTAAGCCATTCATTATCTTGTAAGTTTCTATTAGATCGCCCCTCAACCTCCTAAACTCCAATGAATATAATCCCAGGATCCTCAGACGTTCATTGTATGTTAGGCCTACCATTCCTGGGATCATCCGTGTGAATCTCCATTGGACCCGCTCCAGTGCCAGTATGTCCTTCCTGAGGTGTGGGGCCCAAAATTGCTCTCAGTATTCTAAATGGGGCCTAACTAATGCTTTATAAAGCTTCAGAAGTAAATCCCTGCTTTTATATTCCAAGCCTCTTGAGATAAATGACAACATTGCATTTGCTTTCTTAATTACGGACTCAACCTGCAAGTTTACCGTTAGAGAATCCTGGACTAGGAATCCCAAGTCCCTTTGCACTTCAGCATTATGAATTTTGTCACCGTTTAGAAGATAGTCCATGCCTCTATTCTTTTTTCCAAAGTGCAAGACCTCGCACTTGCCCACGTTGAATTTCATCAGCCATTTCTTGGACCACTCTCCTAAACTGTCTAAATCTTTCTGCAGCCACCCCACCTCCTCAATACTACCTGCCCCTCCACCTATCTTTGTATCATCGGCAAACTTAGCCAGAATGCCCCCAGTCCCGTCATCTAGATCGTTAATATATAAAGAGTACAGCTGTGGCCCCAACACTGAACCCAGCGGGACACCACTCGTCACCGGTTGCCATTCCGAAAAAGAACCTTTTATCCCCACTCTCTGCCTTCTGCCTGACAGCCAATCATCAATCCATGTTAGTACCTTGCCTCAAATACCATGGGCCCTTATTTTACTCAGCAGTCTCCCGTGAGGCACCTTATCAAAGGCCTTTTGGAAGTCAAGATAGATAACATCCATTGGCTCTCCTTGGTCTAACCTATTTGTTATCTCTTCAAAGAACTCTCAACAGGTTTGTCAGGCACGACCTCCCCTTACTAAATCCATGCTGACTTGTCCTAATCCGACCCTGCACTTCCAAGAATTTAGAAATCTCATCCTTAGCAATGGATTCTAGAATCTTGCCAACAACCGAGGTTAGGCTAATTGGCCTATAATTTTCCATCTTTTTCCTTGTTCCCTTCTTGAACAGGGGGGTTACAACAGTGATTTTCCAATCCTCTGGGACTTTCCCTGACTCCAGTGACTTTTGAAAGATCATAACTAACGCCTCCACTATTTCTTCAGCTATCTCCTTTAGAACTCTAGGATGTAGCCCATCTGGGCCCGGAGATTTATCAATTTTTAGACCTCTTAGTTTCTCTAGCACTTTCTCCTTTGTGATGGCTACCATATTCAACTCTGCCCCCTGACTCTCCTGAATTGTTGGGATATTACTCATGTCTTCTACTGTGAAGACTGACGCAAAGTACTTATTTAGTTCCTCAGCTATTTCCTTGTCTCCCATCACTAGATTACCAACGTCAATTTGGAGCGGCCCAATGTCTACTTTTGCCTCCCGTTTGTTTTTAATGTATTTAAAGAAACTTTTACTATCATTCCTAATGTTACTGGCTAGTCTACCTTCATAATTAATCCTCTCTTTCCTTATTTATCTCTTTGTTATCCTCTGTTTGTTTTTGTAGCCTTCCCAATCTTCTGACTTCCCACTACTCTTTGCCACATTATAGGCTTTCTCTTTTGCTTTGATGCATTCCCTAATGTCCTTTGTCAGCCATGGCTGCCTAATCCCCCCCCTCTGATAACCCTTATTTTCTTTGGGAGGAACTTCTGTACTGTGTCCTCAATTACTCCCAGAAACTCCTGCCATTGCTGTTCTACTGTCTTTCCCACTAGGCTCTGCTCCCAGTCGATTTTCGTCAGTTCCTCTCTCATGCCCCTGTAGTTACCTTTATTTAACTGAAACACCTTTACATCTGATTCTACCTTCATTCTTTCAAATTGGAGATTGAATTCTACCATATTATGATCACTGCCTCCTAAGTGTTCCCTTACATTAAGATCTTTAATCAAGTCTGGCTCATTACATAACACTAAGTCCAGAATGGCGTGTTCCCTCGTGGGCTCCATCACAAGCTGTTGCAGCAGAACCCCCGCGGCTCTTAAACTCAAGCCCCCTGTTAATAAACGCTAACACACTATAAGCCTTTTTCACGGCTCTATCCACTTGAGTGGCAACCTTCAGAGATCTGTGGACATCAACCCCAAGATCTCTCTGTCCCTCCACATTCCTCAGAATTCTGCCGTTGACCCTGTAATCCGCATTCAAATTTTTTCTACCAAAATGAATCACCTCGCACTTATCAGGGTTAAACTCCATCTGCCATTTTTCAGCCCAGCTCTGCATCCTATCAATGTCTACAACAGCCTGCAGCCTACAACAGCCCTCCACCTCATCCACTACTCCACCAATCTTGGTGTCATCAGCAAATTTACTGACCCACCCATCAGCCCCCTCCTCCAAGTAATTGATAAAAATCACAAATTGCAGAGGACCCAGCACTGATTCCTGTGGTACACCGCCGGTAACTGGTCTCCAGTCTGAAAATTTTCCATCCACCACCACCCTCTGTCTTCTATGTGATAGCCAGTTACTTATCCAATTGGCCAAATTTCCCTCTATCCCACACCTCCTTACTTTCTCCATGAGCCGACCATAGGGAACCTTATCAAACGTCTTACTAAAATCCATGTGTATGACATCAACTGTTCTACCCATCTACACACTTAGTTACCTCCTCAAAGAATTCAATCCTGGATATTAACTAGTTGACTTTTTGTGTTATGCTTCAATTGTCCAGCTGAAGCTGTATTTAGCGAGTAACCTTTTGTGGTGAGATTAGTTGGTCTTAATTTATAACTATTACAGCTGCAAAGCTTGCTATTTCTATTTGAAATCCAACAAATAGTTGGGCACATTGGAAATTGTGAATATCCCACAGTGGAGCAAAATGCAAACATCTTAAGGTTAGACTTTTTTCTGGACAGATGGGGTCTGTACTGTAAGGAAACAACCTTCTTGCAATGTGACATTATGGAATAGAGAACAATTCAGCTCCAACTTAATGCCAGACCTGAGGTGTTGCTGTCGGAATAAAGTGGCTTTTAAATCTTTTGCATTTTAAAAAATAAATTTAGAGTACCCAATTCATTTTTATCTTCCAATTAAGGGGCAATTTAGCGTGGCCAATTCACCTACCCTGCACATCTTTGGGTTGTGGGGGCGAAACCCACGCAAACATGCAGAGAGAATGTGCAAACTCCACACGGACAGTGACCCAGAGCTGGGATCGAACCTGGGACCTCGTTGCTGTGAGGCAGCGGGGCTAACCCACTGTGCCACCGTGCTGCCCTGAATCTTTTGCATTTTAACAGATTTGTTGAAGTGAACAAAACTTGTTTTATTTTTAATGTTTTTATGAGTTACATTTGGATTTGAAATGAGAAAATGCCTTGGAATGTTGATTGGGACCATCACAAATGCTGTAATTCTAAAGCATGTTGCCTGCCTATATTTTCAATGCTTTCAACTTCTAATGTCCATTGGTTTCTGAAAGAAAGTCTAATATTGTTATCCTGTGATCCTTGCTGTCTTTCTCTCTCCCCACCCCCTACCCCCCAGAAAAATAACTTGTGTATGAATGAGACAATTGAATTGTGTTTACTGGACGATCAACTGGACCTGCATTTAGGCTCCATGGCCTGGGCCAGGAAATGGAAAACATCAGGCAGGAAAATCTCATTTCTGACCACCTTGTATTTTAGGGTCGGTTTAGCTCAGTTGGCTGGACAGCTGGTTGGTGATGCAGAGCGAGGCCAACAACGCGGGTTCGATTCCCGTACCGGCTGAGGTTATTCATGAAGGCCCCGTCTTCTCAACCTTGCTCCTCGCCTGATCCACAGATTAAATAACCCCCCCCCCCCCAAAGGAAAAGCAAAATATGGTCATCTGGGACTGACGACGACTTTACTTTTTTATTTTACTTACTTTAGGGTGGATGTTGAGTGGATAGACCTGACTGTGCGACCCATCATATTTAAACAACCAGTAGAGGCTTGTGTGTGTTGAAAGCAGCTTGTGTGCGGGAACTCTCACTCAGTTTGAGTCAAGCCATGAAGACCAATGGGGAGAGAACGGACAAACTGAAGTGAAATTGAAGATGCAGTGTAAACCTGTGTACACACAGAAGCATTCTTGTGTTCACCTTTGGCACAAGCTTAACTTCTCATAAACTGAGGACCGTGCTGCAATGAACAAATTTAATGTAATGCAAAGAGTGGGTGAAAGGGTTAACCTGACCAGATGAAAAATTACTACCGTTTTAAAGCTACAGCATAATCTAAGGAGCTGAAACATTGTTTTAACATGTCTGATGAAACAGTACAGTTCATTTATTTATGTAAGGCTACTTGAAGAAAAATCATTTTAAGAATGTACATATTTTGTATAAAGGAAGAAAAAAAATTTTTTTTTTAAAATTCAAAAGCGTGATGTGCGGCCTTAATCATCAAGGTTATTCTCTTTATAAATTATGTGAGAGATTGAAGTCATTAGTTATTGAGGATGTGACTCCTGGCAGATGTACTCTGGTCCCATGCCGCTACCTGTGGAAGGAATGATGATGCACGGCAGTAACTGGGAGTGGTTGGAGTGTACGCAAGTGTGTAGAAACATTTTTTGATGCATTTTTTTTTACATTAGTGTTATTTTTTTTCCTCCATGAAATCAGAATTAAACTAGTTTCAAACAGACCTGATCCAGAGCCAGTTTACAGTGAGGCCTGTATGGTTACCCAGCAAAATAATGCTAGAGGTTGTTCCCTGTTGTTAAACTGGTGTGTGATAAGTTCATTCCTTCTGTGTAGTTCCTGTCTATGTCACACCCAATGGGACTGTCCACAGATTGGATGCATATAAACCTGTGATTAAACGTTTGTTGCGCTTTTCTTTTTCTCTGAGCATTCCCATGTGTAATTTTCTGAAAATCAGTGTTGAATTTAGTTTTCTTTGTCCCCCTTTTTGAAAAATGTTTTAACCCTTCATCAAATTTCAACCACAAAAGTGAGTAAAGACTGTCAACTGTCTGTCTCATTTCTCAGTACCGAGGTAGGTCGGGCCATTTCATTGCTGCAATGAGTCCATACAGGCCTTACTGATGAGAAATAACCTGACAATTTGTGTTTCAGCTTTGAAAGAATGTGTTACATTAAATGTTACCTTTGGTAAATAGGTTGAAATCTTGTTAAATCCCTTATATAAAAACCTGTGTTGTACATACTGTATTCCAATTATATTGTAATCTGTGCTAATATTCTCAAACACTGAGTGTTCATAATATAATGCCAATGTATTAAATAGTGGAGTATTTCCTTTACTGTCTCTTTTTTATTGTTTCTCAAAATATATAAGAATTGAATTAAAATAGTCTTCACAATTTCCCAATACCAATTCCATAGTTTCCAGCAAAGGCTAGAGTTTGATATCCCAGCCTTGCTCCCAAGATGCCGAAGCATAAGGATTTTTGGAGATAGATTTACAAGGCAATAAGACCAAATAAACCTACAAGAAATGTGATGTGTTGTGACTCACTAAATGCCAGGGTGGGCTGTTATTTCATTCATGGGATGTGGACATCGCCAGCAAGCCCAGCGTTTGTTGCCCATCCCTCGTTACCTTTGAGCAGGCGATGGTGGAAAGATGCCTTTTTGAGGAGGGATGTTGACAGCCAGTCACATTGCTGTGGGTCTGAAATCACAGGCCAGGTAAGGACCGAAGCATATTATGAAAAAGATGGCTTTTTACAACAGTCCTGTAGTTTTATGATCTCCATTACTGGTATCAGATTTTTTTTAAATTCTAGATTTTGGTGAATTGGATTTAATTCCCCAACTACTGTTGTAGGATTTAAACCATGTCACCAGATCATTTGCCCAGACCGCTTGGTTACTCATCCGGTAATATGTCCACTGTTCTACTGAACCCCACGTGGTTTAGCAGGGGTCAGTGTGCAAATCCAGCCCAGATAAATAGCTTGACAGTTCCTCGCGTTGCGGTACAGTATGAATTGAGTTTAGGACTGTATCAACCCAGTTCCTGAAGTGCATATGCTCACAGATCAAAAATATCCCGTTCTTAGACACTCGTTGGCATTGGTCGGATTCTTGTGGGTGTGGAGAATTTGATCACCAATGTAGCAAAGTTGCTGTTCTGAACTTGGGACAGACAAAGGTACACTGTGCACTATCTGGCTTGGTGTTGTTCAGCACTGCCACTCGGCGATTAAACTAGAAAGTGCTCCCCATCCCATTGTTGGCATGGAGCACAAATCCTGACATTGGTGATTAGAAAGGGGAATTAGAGTGATCTTACTGATGTCATGTTCAAAGTTCATCAACTTTCCATTTACAGCTTTCTTGAGCCTTGCTTACTTTCCCGTTTCTCTACATCTTTGTGGCCGGGCTTTCTGCTCCCCTTCCAGTCAGGCGGGTTTGGCGACCAGAGCAGAAATAATCGCAAGCTGGTCTTGGGCGCGTTTCCCGTCAAGGAAATCCAGGATGCGATCGGCCCTCCCCATGTCGGTAGCTGGCCTCATTTCCCGCTGTTCAACTTCATTGTAATAGATTAGCAAATCATCATCATCAAATTAAACTTCCATGGTGGAGTGATGTTAGAACTGGGTGATGTGCAACTGGTTGCAAGAGGCATGCATCTGGCGAGCCAAACTCTGAGGTGGATGCGCCCAGGCTGGCGCACCTCCCGCGGAGTGGCTCCACATCTGGGGTGGAAGGTGGAGGGAGGGGTGCTACAGGCCGGTCTGCACAGCAACAGCATCTTGGCTTCCTCGTGGTGTCAAGGGGGGAGAGGAAGGAAGGGAAGCCCTGAACACTGGCTTTGATTGATTGAGTGGGGACGGGGACAGCGGTGATATCAGCAGGGACTGAAGGTGTCACAAAGGGGGTGCATATGGAAGCGAGTGAAAACCAGGGCAAGGCATATGGAAACATGTCAAAGATGAGCACTCTGTTACAGTTGAAACTGTTTAGCTTGAGCTAAATTGGCATGTTTGGGGTCAGACTAGTCACGGAATTGTGCCCGCTCGAGCAGCACTTGTGTGAGTGTCAATGATTGCTGCTCAGCATTTAACCCTTGGCTACAGACTTCAAAATTCAATGATTGCTTTGGTGTGGCTGTACCATTGCCAGAGTGCGCAAGCAACCAAAACCCCTTGGAACGGTTGCCATGGCACTGCCTGAGGATAGTACTCCTAATCCTTCACTCTAAGATAAAAGGCCCCCATGGGCCAAGCTGAGTGCAAGGCCTTGGAGTAAAGGTTAGGACAATAAATGCACCTGAGATGAGAGCTCAGGGTGCAGTCGAGGGGCCAAAGCTGTTACTGATTGGTCATATGCGGTTGGGGTGGAGTAAGGTCTTCCCTAACCAGCAGGCAAAGGAAAGATGGGCATCAATTTAGTGGCCAGGGCATGAGTCAATGGGCTTTGAGAAGGACCTTCAGGTGAGGAATGGACAAAGAATGGTCCATAGCAGACAGATGCTGGCCATCAAGTCTCTCTCTTTGATACTGCAGTGAGGTCTCTTTGATACTGCAGTGAGGGCACTGTCAGGAACAGGAGCATGGAGCCTGGTAATCACACTCGCTCATAGCCAGGAGAGAAGATGGTGTCAGTGGCGCCGTCACCTGCTTTGCCGACGGCAGGAGTAGAACCTTCAAGAAGAAGGAGTGGCAGGGCCTGCTCTGCACGCAGAGGATGAACCCTAGAGAGCTGTCGCCCTGAGGCGCCTCGCTAGATTCAAGGTCCACAGAGGACACTCAACATACCTGCAGACATCCGAGAACCAATGTCACCGAAGATTGTGTATGTCCAGGGAACTGGTTGGCCACATGTACCTTCCACAGGATTTGGCATTGCAGGGACTTGAAAGGGCACCTGGTGCCGGTGTTGCTGGAAGTTTGCGGCTCTCAATTATTATGCCAATGTCTCTTAGGACTCCATAAGTGACATTTGTGGGATTTTGAAGCTTCAAAGTGCATCCAGGAGGCCATGGATACAATCTTTGTGAGGGTACATAACTGGGAAGGTTGAACAAAGCAATGAAGCAAACCTTAGCTGAGCACCTGCCTTTATTTAGTGCAGGAATCACCTCAGACTGACTGGAATGATGCTCATCATAACAAGGAACCATGGGGTGAAATCAGTGGGAGTTTATTTACAGAAGTGAATGTTAGATACAAGTGATTGACACCTATGCTGTGCAGCTACAACTTAACCTTCCTTACCCTGATGCTACATCTTGGAGAATCCCAAAATCCACAGTGGAGGTGGAGCCAGCCTGCTGACTGCTGTGCCCTGTTTTCTGTGATGACTTTGGCGGGCATCTTCTGATGGGTTGAGACCAGAGGGAGGGGGGAGGGGGGGGGGGGGGGGGTCCTGCTGTCTGGCAGTGCCACCCTCCTTGGCCGGTGGAGCTGATGTGGTCACAGAAAGGGGATTATGATGGATGGCAACCGCCTGGACTCACCTGTTTGGATGGCCTAAAGGTGTGCACTCACTTATCCTCCTCCCTGTGGCTGCTTGAGGGCTCCTTGGATGTACCCTTGAGAGAGGGGCAGCTGTAGTGAGCTCGCAAAGTTATCCCCCTGCCATTGTCGCTGGTGGATGCCAGCAAGTGCCTCTGACATGCAGTGCCACTCTGCAGTAGTGCAGGACAAAGTCTCAATGGTGACTGCAATATGTTGGCACAGTCACCTCAGAAGACAGATGAACTCATCCACGGAGCCTTGCAATCTGCGGAGTGCAGCTGACATCCATTCCTGATTTTCCCTACCTTGCCGTTGGAGGTCCAGCAACTGAGGCATTAAAGTCCTGAGGCTTGTCATCTGACTCTGACTCGGCATATTCCCAGTCTCCAATCTTTCGAGTGCCAGCACCCTTGGGTGCCCTGATCTCTACCTTCTGTGCATTGGACATTGTGATGTGCTCACCAGTTTGATCCCCTGAGGCTGGTCAAGAAAAAGGTCCCACTGAGGTGTGTGTGTCTGCACTGGTGGAGGGTGTGGGTGAGCGCTGTGACGGGCCTTCAATGTCGGGATCTGTGAATAATTCCTCTGTGCTGCTGTTGGGTCGAGGACCTGGCTTGTTGACCTGCTTCCCAGATGTGCCTGCAAAAGAAAGGGGAGGCCATTCGTGTGTGGCAGGGGCTTTCGAAGCAGGAACCATTGCTCACAGCATGGTAACCAGCTGAATACTGCAGCTCTGGATCCTGACTTTATTGAGCACCGCCGACCTCACTAGCTCCGGAATGGTCCACATCCTCTCTGGCCAGCTAAAGCACGATAGCTTCAAAGTCTGTGAGGACCTTTAGTTAAGCCATTCCTCCACTAGCCTGGGACCTTTCCCCTTTGCTGTGTGCCTGCTTTCCCTGCATGCCGACAGATGGAGAGACTGCTTAGGCAGATGAGAGTGCCTGGCATGTGTGGGTGGTGAGTGGGACCATGGACTCGCAGGGGAGATGAAGATGTGTGCAGGAGAGTGATTGGCAGTGTCCCTTGAGCTGGCATTGAGTGGGACCCTGCTGGAGCGGAGGAGATGGCTGTCTTCTGCAGTGCGTTGGATCTGACCACCACTGTCTCCCATACAGGATTGGTGACGTTGGGTGCCGGTCTTTGGGTAGGGGTACATCGTGGCGGGCCTTCACAACATCCAGCAGTCGCCCGAAAGAGGCGACGGTGAATTTCAGGGCAGTATGATTCTTGGCTTTGGCAGCCAGAACTGTCCAATGACGAGTGTGCTCGCTGTATGCAGGGGCTCCTGGATCATTGAAACACAGATATGACGGTGGAATCATAGAATTTACAGTGCAGAAGGAGGCCATTCGGCCCATCGAGTCTGCACCTGCCCTTGGAAAGAGCACCCTACTTAATCCCGCACCTCCACCCTATCCCCGTAACCCAAGCTAACACTTTTGGACACTAAGAACAATTTATCATGGCCAATCCACCTAACCTGCACACCTTTGGACTGTGGGAGGAAACCGGGGGACCCAGAGGAAACCCACGCAGACACGGGGAGAACGTGCAGACTCTGCACAGACAGTGACCCAGCGGGGAATCGAACCTGGGACCCTGGCGCTGTGTAGAAACAGTGCTGACTGTTTTACTGTGCCGCCCTTGGAGGAGGTGAATCAGAGGCTACCCGCCAGAAATATGGCGTGGAACTCGTGCCTGCAAATATTTGGGACCAAGTGCTGCACAATACAATTGGATAAAACCACCATTGCTATCAGCGGGTTAAATGCAGCTTTCCCTGCCCGAGGTCAGACTTGGGGGCGATTTCTGGGATGATTCCACGCTCTGCTCTTGCTCCCCAATCATGTCTGTTCTATTCCCTGTTTGTCACCTTCAGGAGTAAAGCCTCTAATTTTCTTTGAAAAGTCAACACACCCCTTCATCCATTCCTCTGTTTAACTCTCCAGTGGGCTTGCCTTCAGACGTATATTGCATCTTTAATGTAGAAATATGCTGGTTTAATGGGAGGTTTGTTTATAAAGAAATGGACAACATAGTAAAGCCTATTCAGAGCCCAGTGGAGCAGAGGCAGAAGGAACTGTAGTGCCTTTCGCAACCTGGAAATGTCCCAAAGCACTTCACAAGCAATTAAGTGTCTTTGAAGTATATTTACTGTTGTAGGAAACGCAGCAGCCAATTAACAAACAGAAAAATCCCAAACGGTAATTAAATAAATAGATATTCTGCATTAGCGGTTAATGTTGGTTGAAAGATAAATATTGGCCTGGACACTTGGAAAACCTCCCTGTTTTTTCTTTGAACAGTGTCTTGGGATCTTTTTCATCACCTGAGGCAGCAAATGGATCCTTGGTCCTCACCCGAACCAATTCTTAAAAAAACAGACTATCTGGCCCATTAAGCCTCCACCGGGGGCTTGGAGCGTTACGCGACACTGGCAAAATAGAAAGAAGCGAACTGCCCATTTTGGAATAGGAAAAAACTCTTGGGAGTTTTCTGTGTGACCCCCTAAGGCAATTAATATCCTGGAAATATTGATAATTAATGAGTGAGCTTCCCCACGTCAAGCTGACCTGTAACTTGGCTTTTGTTACTTGAAATGTTCTTCTCTTTCCGGAACCCATTTTCTTCCGTTAGGAAGTAGTCAAGGAATCCTTACCACACCTGTTTAGTAATCTTTTGTGTGTACCTGTGGAGAGATGCAAACAAGGTTGCACAGTACCAAGGAATGTTGTCTCTCCAGACTAAGTGATGGATTAATCACCTTAAATGCAGCAAATGAGGAGGTCTTCATTTCGCTTCAGGGATTTGCATTCACGAAATAAATAAGAGAACGACGATTCAGAGAAAAAAAAAATACTTGTGTCTTATCTAATTTGTAATTAAGTCCCCTCATTCGCCCACGACTTCATCCTGTCCACATCCTAATTACACACACCCACCACTACTGTTGCCTGCCGTCCTAAATTGTGTCCCAGACTGGCAATCCCTTGACTTTCAGAGTAACTTCATTTGAAGCCTACTTGTGACAATAAGCGATTTTCATTTTAAAATTCTCATCCCTGCTTTCAAATCCTTCTATAGCGTTACCCCTTCCTATCGCTGCAACGTCCTTTAGCCCTGCAAGTCTGATTTCCCTGACCTTCCAGCCTCTCTGCCTTCAGATACCTGGATCCTACGGTCTGGAATTCCTATCCAAACGCTGTCGTACTTTGTTAAATTGGGATTACATTTCTAAATATTCAGTGAGTACTGGAAGCTATTGATACAGTTGCGATACACAGTTGTGCTGGAGAGATTTTGAGAGACTTTTTTTGTTTCATTTTGCTTGCTTTTATGTAAATTTAGATTTTGGAAGCAATGTTTTTGTTTGAGTCATATTTTGAAGTTTCGACTTGGAAATTGATCACCTCCACACATTCCTGTTTGGTCTGACAAGCTGGTGTCTAAACAATTCTGAAAAATACACCCCTCTGTCATGATATGCAGACATGCAGATAATGATAAACAGACGGGCAGCTAATGAACACAGAGAACAGGACATGACCAAGGAGCAGGCAGGACACTCGGAGGTGGTATCTCACTATGAGGCACTCGCACGCCGCCTCTTTCCACCAATGAACATCTACAAAGTGAGTCAGGGTGTATTTACAGTATCATACCTCCAGCACGTGGCTAAGAGCTAGTCTGGTTCAGTCAGACAGAGTAACCACACTTAGGTTAGCAGTGTCGAAATCTCCCGGCCTCCCGCTGGCAAGAGGTCCTCCCTGATGCACTACATTCCATTCGCTCATTACTCTGCACTGCCACTAACAATACACCGCATGAATGCCTTTTTGCCTTCCCCAGGAAGTCCACATCCGGGGTATCACTCCCAACTTGCCTCACAGCTCCGGGAACCGTGCTTCTCCATAAACATGTGCGGCTCCACAAGGCGGACCCGTTGGTGGAAAGGGTGCGCCTGCTCCACGCAAACCCACAGTACGCCTACGTGGCATTCCCCGACGGCCGCCAGGATACCGTCTCCCTCAGGGACCTGGCACCAGCAGGTTCCGCCCCCACACCACCCCCGTCACCACCCTCCCCTCCCCGCCGCCCCCATCACCCCCCTAGGACCGTCTGTCCTCCCTCTGCCCACCCCCGTTGATGAAGAGGATTTTGGCACGCTCCCGGAGTCAACTTCGACCACGACAGCACCAACATCGCCGGCTCCACTTCGTCGATCCCAGAAGACGATCAAGGCGCCGGACCGGCTGAACCTCTGACTGGCCCGCCAGATGACCAGAGCCTTTTTTTTTTCACTGTCCTGTAAATATTAAAGATTGCGAATTGTATATAGTTATCCACCACCCCCACCAGACTCAATTTTAACAGGGGGTGAATGTGGTAAACCACTGTGTTCCTATATTAAGGGTTGTACGGTAGAACCTGCACTACAGGTTCACCTGGGCCCCTGCATGCTAGCTCCGCCCAGGAGCCGGGTTATAAATATGCGTGGCCTTCAGCTCGCAGCCATTTCGTCAGCTGCTGTAGGAGGCCACACTTCAGATACTAATAAAGCCTCAGTTTGAATTCCGCTTCGTCTCCAGCCAAATTGATCGTGCCTCAAGTACCCAATTATTTTTTTTCCAATTAAGGGGCAATTTAGCGTGGCCAATCCACCTACCCTGCTCATCTTTAGGTTGTGGGGGTGAAACCCACACAGACGTGGGGAGAATGTGCAAACTCCACACGGACAGTGACCCAGAGCCAGGATCGAACCTGGGTCCTCAGCGCCGCAGACGTTCCCCTATTTACAATATATATTATATATATATTTATATTCGCTTGGGCTGTTATGTCATAAAATATTTTATTGATCATCTCTGCCCTTACACAATGACAGAGCTTCCCTTTTGTTCTGCTGGCCCCTTCACCCCTTCAAATTGCTAAACTATTACATTTCTAGCTCTCTCTCCACGGATGCTGCCTGACATGCTGAGTTTTCCCATTATTTTTTGTTTAGATGTGTGTATCACGAGTGCAAGCTGGCAATTGTAAACCAGTGACAAACCTGGTATTTACTCAAACATATTTTGTCAAGACCCACAAAGAACATATTTGTATCTTTCTGCCCCACTTTGTCAGATAGTGTTCCTGCATTATGTGACGGAGGGGTTGTTGCCATTTGATACTGTTAACGTTAGGGAGTGGGACGGAGAGAGGCCATTAATATTAAGCTGCATTGTTCATATTGGAGGCCTATGTATATGGGGGGAGAGAGAGAAGAAAATAGAGTAAAATAGAGTAACACCAGTTGTAATACTCAGCCATCTTGCCCAAGTGATTTCAGCTTTGATTTGTGATAGCATAGAAACTCTACAGTGCAGGAGGCCATTCTGCACTCTATCTAGGCCCACTCCCCCACCCTGTTCTCATAACCCCGCACCCACCTAACTTGCACATCTTTGGACTGTGGGAGGAAACAGGAGCACCCGGAGGAAACCCGTGCAGACTCCACACAATCGCCCAAGACCAGAATTGAACCCGTGTCCCTGGCGCTGTGAGGCAGCAGTGCTAACCACTGCGCCACCGTGCAGGGCTATCTGCTATCGGACACTACTAAATGCCTCATTGGCTCGACTGAGGAAAGATCGACCACTGTTTCCACTGCTGTTGCTTGTTTGGGAAGCTCGGACACTGACACGGACTGAGGAGGGATTTGATGCCATCTATGGTCCGTTGCCTGCTAGTATTTACTGGCTAGGCTTGCACGTACGAGTAAGAGGGCCACTTTGACGAGATGCCACACAGCTCCTGGCACCCATTGCACTGCACCCCCTGAGGAAAGTTCAACAGAAAGAGAAGAGAAGCTGGAAGAAAAACAAACCTGAATGAGCCAGTAGAGGGCGATTTAGAGCGTGTTTCAATCATTCTAAATTCCATAAGCTGCGGATAGACAATCCATTCACTTGCTTTGAATCCCAGTTACAAAGAATGGACTGCCCTGAAATGATGTAATAATTTTATTTGTCCTTATTATTACCTACGCGTTAAAAAAAAGTGAATTCAACATCTCTTATATAAAATGTTTACATTTTTACAATGATAAAATATGAAATACCTACAAGGCATTGTATTGACATTAACATTCAAAAGTAAATTTATTACACGGTTCTTCAGTGACAGCAAAACCTGCTGGGGGATGCTAATGACAGCCATTAGAGATTGACTTTAAAATCTGCCCTGTTTTGTTCCTGCTCTTTTTCTGGAAAGTTCCATTCGATGCCCCGCTCTATTATTGCTATTGTATTTTTCTGATTCACTCTCCCTTTAAATCCTTGAGGAACGGTTGGTGGGAAAGCGTTTGGGTTGAGTTGCAGGTTTCTACTGGAAGGTTTGAAGCATGTGCATGAATAGCACACGGGCTTTGGAGCCTGTTGCACCCCCCCCGCATCCCCCTGCACAGCCCCCCCCCCCCCCCCCCGCAACCCCCCACCCCCCGGCCAAAAAAAATGCTTTGGAAATTAATAGAGGTTCCAAGGCATCCCCAATCCCGAGCTGGCTTCCACTCCCAATGTCCACCAAGAGGACACTATTTTTCTCCACAAGGTTGTTTTCGAAATGAATCTCTGTGCTACTCAAAAATAAAAACTGTTGTGTGAATATAGAGGAGAACTGAACTGGCAGTTTGGGCTGTTTCTGTTTTACTGTCATGTCTTCTGGTCAATCAATGATGGGCCCAAAGGCATGTTGGGATGAACTCAACATTTCATCTCGCAGTCTTGTACCGCCGAGGTGGTTCAAGGTGAATTCTTCTGCTGTATTCGGTGCTGTGCCTCGGAGGAGGAACTGGCCTGTGATTTAAATTGCTGATCTGATAGTGCGGTAATTTTCACAGGGTTCAACTGTGTTCCAGAGTGAAAGATCAACGTTCACTTCTTCACTGGGTTCATCTTCAGGTGTACAGCTGCCGGTTTCTTATTTTAAAATCATGTAGTAGCCATCCAAACTGTCCACTGCAAGAGAAATACAAAGACTCTTACAAAGTCAGATTTGTAACTCAATACACATCACACGAGACTAGGTGTAGGGCTGTTGCAGATTGAATTATGGTGTATCCTCCACTCGCACACAAAGGGATATTTAAAAGTGCTTCTTACGTTCAAGTCATGTACAGATTGCAAATGCTTGGTTGTCCTTCTGTTGCATTCCGGGTATGGAGCAGTGGGCACAAGTACACAAGGCTACTAGGTGCCTCTCAGTCAACAAGATGGGTTCAAACGAAAATGGTTCTTCAACCCATTTTATCCTCACCCTCACCAGAGTATGGAATCCTGGTTGGTATGGCCAATCTTACTGTCTCCATCTGGCGGCTATTCCTTCAATGAGTCCCCCTTGATCTAGCCCTTCATCCCATCAACCTACTGGTTAAATTGAAGCGTTTTGATTTAACTCTTCAAAGTTTATTATAAAATCAGTATGGCTATCCCAGTTCGCAAAGATACCAGTGATCTTGTCTCCTGAAGGGAGAGAAGGGGATAATGGGAGTGACTTGATGCGGTTAGGCTGACTTGACTCCCTGTCTATTACATCACATCATCCTCTACTGATGATACGTGTCTGGGGCCTGTCTGTGCATCTGGGCTTTTCTGAAACTAGTTCTTCTGCTAGTGGATTGGCCGTGATAAATTGCCCTTAGTGTTGGATGGGGTTACTGGGTTATGGGGATAGGGTGTAGGTGTTGACCTTGGGTAGGGTGCTTTTTCCAAGAGCCGGTGCAGACTCGATGGGCCGAATGGCCTCCTTCTGCACTGTAAATTCTATGATAATCTATGACACATATGCAAAAGCGGGAAAAAGATGCTACGGGGTCGATTGTCCCAGTCCAGAACAAAAAATAAATCTAAGAGTGCCTTTTAGTCTAAGGCACAACCTCCGTTTACCACAGTAACACCAATAACACATCCCAACTTCTGCAGACATGCACAAAAGTAAAGCTATACGTAAGTCTAAACATCCATATCAAATTTTAGCCTTTGGTTGCCAGATACTAAAACTCTCTTGCTGTGTTCTGCCTGCTCTAGTTGTGCTTCTAATTCAACGTCAAGCTCCCTGCTTCCCTCTTGGAACTTTACCACTGCCTCAAATGTGTTTCCCAAAAACCTCTCTCAAATGTCAGAGCCAGTTCTTGTCAATAATGGCATTTTCTTCTTCAGTTGTGAAGTGAGTGTTCCTCGCTAATCTCCAGAGCGTCTGATACCCACAAAGGTCTGTGGGTTCTGCAAGAAATGGAAACAAGGAGAAGCTCGATAAACACAAGGGGGTGAAAAATAGGGGGGTCATACTGAAAAGCTGGGACAGGAGGGGTGCGAGGAGGACACGGAGCACTAACACCAGTGTGAGCCAGGTGGGATGAATGGCCTGATTCTAACCTGTACAATCCAGGTAATTTTATTCTTTTACAAGGTGTGGGTGTCACTGGCAAGGCCAGCTTTTGTTGCCCATCCCTAATTGCCCTTGTGGCTTGCTGGGCCATTTCAGAGGGCAGTTACGAGTCAACTACATTGCTGTGGGGCTGGAGTAAGGATGGCAAATGTCCTTCCTCAAGGGCATTAGTGAAGCAGATAGGTTTTTATGAGAATAGTTGATCGTTTCATGGTCACCATTACTGAGACTAGTTTTATAATTCCAGATTAATTCACTGAATTTAAATTCCACAAGCTGCCATGATGGGGTTTGAACCGGTGACCCTGGAGCATTAAACTGGACCTCTGGATTACTTATCCAGTGATATCACTACCGTACCACCGTCTCCCTAAATGGAGTTCTCATGCTCCGTGTGATGACAACAGAAACACAACCGTCAGACGTGGAGATGGCCATCCTCTCTGGTCACTGACAGCCTCTATGCCTCATTTCCCAACACGCTTCTTCTCCTGTGCATTCGGGATGGATAGACTAACTCTGCACACACCCGAGACAACACAGGGCGAGATTCTCTGGCCTACCCCCGTGGCACGTTTCTCAGTGGCGGGAGGCAGCCTGCCATTGGCCGGCTGTGGGATCTTCTGATCCCGCTGCCGTCGATGGGATTTCCCATTGAATCCACCCCATGCTGCCGGGAAATCCATGAAGGGGGTGCGCTGTCAGACCAGAGGATCCCGCCCACTGTGTCTCGCAAAATCACTTTCAGAAGGTTCAACTCGAAGAACACCTATCTTCCCGCAAGAACCCCCCGCACTATTTTTGGATGCTACCCTACCCTGTGTACCTCTGTGAGGGTGAGCTCATTCAGGGTATTACACGGCAGATCTCTTACCTTTCAGTGAGTTAATTATAAAACTGGATTCATCAGGAAGGTTCTGAATCATCTGCAAAACAGATACAAATACTAGAAAATCACCTTCCTTCTATATTCTGAGTAAGCTAATAAATCTCATGGTTTGCATCCAGGAACTCTCCTTCTGCAACAGTCTTCCCCCACGTGAGGCAGTTTCAGTAACTCACCTGGTCCCCAACCAGGATATGGATTCCAGCTGCTCCCTGCCTGTAGATCTGAAGAATCTGGTTTGGTGAGATGCTGAATAGAGCTGCTAACTTGTTGGTTAGTTCAGCTTTGGTTAAATCTTCCAGGTAGATTTCCTTGTAAACTAGGAGGAAGATACAGAAAATGAGACTTAATTCTATTCGATAGGCCTTAATGTGAAAGCCATCAAACTAGCAAGCAGTGTAATGTAACTATTTTGATTTGAGACTAATTTGTAACATTGTTAGGAGGAAGTTTGCATACAGATTAGAAGCAGGAGTAAACCATTCAAACCCTCAAACCTGGTCGCCATTCAGTAGCATCATGGCTATCTCAACTGCTTCACTGGGCAAGGAATTCCATAGATTCACAACCCTTTGGGTGAAGAAGTTCCTCCTAAACTCAGTCCTAATGTCAGGTCCAGCACAGCCTTCTCTCTGGTGGGCTCCAGAACATGCTGTTCTAAGAATCTATCCTGAAAACATTCTATGATTTCCTCATCTACGCTCCCTTTGCTCATCTGACTTCTGAGGTCTATATGTAAATTAAAATCCCCCGTGGGTATCGCCATACCTTTCTGACAAGCTTTCATTATTTCTAGCATTAGACCCTGTCCTATCATGTGGTTACTGTTCAGCGACTGCTTTTACTTATTGGTTTCCTGAACTTATGTCATTCCTCCCTACTGTGCTAATACCGCTATAAATTAAAAGGTCGCTGCCCCTCGAGGGCCATCCGACGCTCTCCGATGATCTCGCTGACCCATTAGGAATCACTTCAGTGCTCCATCAGGGACCCTAGTTTGAAAAATCATGAATTATGTTGTGTCACTTATGATGCAGAATGGCGTTGTGCATTATTCTTTATAATCGGGGGGGAGGGGGAGATCCTCTCACATAATATTAAGGCAAAACAAAAAAATAATTCACGCGATTGTTTTAATTCCTTTCTGCAAAACAGTACAAAGTTAGTGAAGCTGTAATCCTGTATTCCTGTCACTAGAGGGAGTTAGTGTCCTTTTGTGTTAGTCAGTCACAGGACGGCTAACTCGAAAGCTTCATTTTTTCAGAGAGCATCTTCTCACAAACTGTGTTTTTTTCCCTTGGGGGGGGAAAAGTGTCAATTCAACTTCGCTATAGCTCAGCCATAAAGATCCCAGGGTGGCATTCCAGGCACTATGGATCAGCCAGGAATCTTGGCCCTATTTATAACATAGAACATACAACATACGGTGCAGAAGGAGGCCATTTGGCCCATCGATTCTGCACCGACCCCTTAAGGCGGTAAAATTGACTGAACAGGATTTTCCCCCCTGAAACTGTCCGCCCAAACCAAGATGCAATTTCACAGTTGGGCGGGCAGGGCCTTGGGCGAGAAACCCATCCATCCACTTTCTGGCCCTTAAGTGGCTACACGGGCCTTAACCACCCAGCCTCAATGTTTAGCCTAGTTGGCGCAGAGGGTGGGAAAATGGCATTTCCACTTTTCCCCATCTCGGGTGGGAAGTGAGGGGTGGAGGGGGGCCCCACTCCCCCCTCAGAATGTTGGAGCTCTGGGACCCTCTCGCTCCTGGCCTAACCCCTGATGCCACAATCGCGCCCCCTGGGGTTTACCTCTTAACAGGTCCCGGGACTTTGTCCCTGGCAAGCCGCTGTACTACTGCTTCTGGCCACTGAAGCGCTGTGACTGGCTGGGCTGAAGAGCCAATCAGATTGGCCAACAGCTCTCACGGGCTGAACTCCTTTCCAAGGGCGGGCAGAAGTCTTGCCCCCTGTTGATCAACACTCAAATGAGTGTTAAATGACAGCGGGAATGCAAGCCAATTGCTTGCCATCCTTAAAATTCTACTCTTGGTATCTACACAGGCATTCTAGAGTTTCAGTGGGTGAGATCTTAACACATTGGAAAGCCGAGAATCAAATTGTGCCCAAGGAATATTGGAGGCAAGGGTGCCAGCTCTGATTGGATATCTGCCGAAGGTTTTTGACCTTCAGCCTCGATCTGTCACACTTCCACGATTGGTCTCTCTCAACATGTCTGACCCCCTCGGCCCACCGTCTTTTCTGCGTTCTCTCCGACATGATTTACAAAAATGGCTCCGGGGATAGACCATAAGACATAGGAGCAGAATTAGGCCACTCGGCCCATCGAGTCTGCTCCGCCATTCAATCGCGGCTGATACTTTCTCATCCCCATTCTCCTGCCTTCTCCCCATAACCCCTGATCCCCTTATTGATCAAGGGATGAGAGACTTCACTTCTGAGGATGGGGTAACAAAGCTGGGCTGTTCTATCTGGAGAAGCAACGGTTGAGAGGATCTTTGAGAAAGATGCTGAGGGGCCTGGGCAGAGCAGGTCGCGAGAACCTGTTCCCATCGGCAGGAAGGTAGCGAACCAGAGGATACAGATTCAAGATAAATGGCAAAAGAAGCAATGGGGCCACGAGGAAAAGCTTTTCGATGCAGCGGTTGGCAAGGATCTCCGGTGAAAGTGTGGAGGAGGCAGATTCAATCGAGGCATTCAAAAGGGAATTGGATAATTTTCTGAAGAGAAAGTAATCCAGGACTGGGGGTGGGGGGGGGGGGGGGGGGGGGGGGGGGGGGGGGGGGGGGGGGGGGGGGGGGGGGGGGGGGGGGGCGGGGGGAGACAGGGGAGTGGAACTCACTGAGGAGCTGTTGCAGAGAATGTTGGACATGGACACAACAGGATGAATGCTCTCCTTCAGTATTGCAAACTTTCTGAGATCTCTACACGAATTAGAAAGAAAAAAAGACTCCTTGTTACCAATTGGATAATCCTTGACTGTCGAGCAGCTATTTTCCCCCACTCCAATATCTTTGAAAACCTTTGTTTATTAGTTAGAAAGAATTTTTTTTAAAATCTTTCATCTGGGATTGCTCAGAGCAATGCCCAGGAGATGAAGCTTTAATCCCCGGAGGTTTCAGGTCAATCCTGTGGAGTTACTCACCCTTGCAGAAGGTGGATGAAGATCAGACCAAGCAGGCCCGTGATGACCACCCCCCCCCCCCCCCCCCCCCCCCCCACTCGCCTCCACTCAACAGCCAGGATCTCTGCTGGTGCTCCCTGCCCTAATTATCGTCACCGTCATTTAGTGTCCTAGCCATGGTGTTTTGACACTGGTGTGGCTACATACCACACATGGCAGCGCTGGGAGAGTCTTGACTATCCTTATTCTCCTTTCCTTGCTGTGGCTCCTGGCACATATAAACTGTCAGACGCGGCCGAATGGACCTGTGGACAAAAATAGTACGATCATGGGATTGTTTGCCGACCGCAGCTTCTCTCTCTGCCGTTTAAAAAATGAACTCCTCACTTTTTGCTCTTGCCTCCGCGTCAGAATGTTGCGGGTTCAAACCCCACTCCGGAGAACGGAGCACAAAATCTAAGCTGATCACTCAACGCTGCGACACGGAGGGAATTGCAGCAACTCTCAGAGCTGCCACCTTGCGGCTGAGGTGTTGAGCTGAGAGCTGGCTGCCTCCTTGGGTGCATGCACAAGGTCCCACGGCACAATTTAAAGAGGGGATGGAGAATTCACCCCAGGCGTCCTGGCCAACGTTTATCCCTTGACCCGCAGGTTGTTTAGTCAGTAACATCGCATTGCTGTTTGTGGCAGCTTGCTGTGCACAAATTGGCTGCTATGTTTTCTTAAATTACAGTAGTGGCTGCATTTCAAAATGTCTTCACTGGCGGTAAAGTGATTTGCAGAGTCTGGAAGTTGTGAAAAGTGCTGAACAAAAGAAAATCTCTGACTCAGCCTTTCTACTTCTCTAACCTCTGTTAAGATGCTCCCTAAAACCAATCTGTCCTAATATCTCCTTCGGTAGCTCGGTATCAAATTCTGTCGCTACTGCCTTGGGACTTTTACTAAATTATAAGTGCTATATTAAAGCAATTTATTGCTGTTTCAGACATTGTCATAAAGGAAATCTTCCCATGATACACCACTGAACAAGTTCATTACACCTTCAGCATGTCTGCACTGGTCACTAAATTGTTAATATGCACTTATTGAAATGGAAAAGACAAGATAAGGTGTGTTTACTTTCCCATAAGAAGATAAGTCGGAGTAATTGATGTAACTGGAAACCAGGCCATCGTAGACTGGGTATTGTATAATAATATTTTTAAAAATAATCTTTATTGTCACAAGTAGACTTACATCAACACTGCAATGAAGTTACTGGGAAAAGACCGCAGTTGCCACATTCCTGCGCCTGTTCGGGTACACACAGGGAGAATTCAGAATGTCCAAATTATCTAACAGCATGTCAATCGGGTCTTGTGGGAGGAAACCAGAGCACCCGGAGGAAATCCACACAGACATGGGGAGAATGTGCAGACTCCACACAGACAGTTACCCAAGCCGGGAATCGAACCTGGGACCCTGGAGCTGTGAAGCAACAGTACTAACCGCTGTGCTAACTTGCCTCCATTTGCATAATGAGAATGGAATCATTGGCAATTTAGTTGGGCGAGGCCTTTGGGGATGAGCGACCATAACATGATCGAATTCTTCATCAAGATGGAGAGTGCTATCATTGATACTAGGACTAGAGACCTGAACCTAAACAAAGGAAACTACGATGATATGAGGCGTGAGTTTGGTATGATAGATTGCGGGACGTTACTTCTGTGGATGGGCAATGGCAAGCATTCAAAGATGCTTGGGGGAACAGCAACAATTGTTCATTCCTGTCTGGCACAAAAATATAAAATGGGAAAGGTGGCCAAACCATCGCTTTCAAGGGAAATTAGGGATAGTATTAGATCCAAGGAAGAGGCATACAAATTGGCCATAACAAACAGCATTCTTGAGGATTGCGAGCAATTTATAATTCGTCAAAGGGACTGATTGATTAAGGAAGGGAAAATAGAGCATGAGAGAGTAAGTCTGCAGGGAACATAAAAACTGACATTAAAAGCATTGATAAGTATGTGAAATGAAAAAGATTGGTGAAGATAAATGTAGGTCCTTTACTGTCTGAAAGAGGGGAATTTATAATGGGGAACAAAGAAATGGCTGACCAACTAAATACAGATTTTGGTTCTGTATTCACAAAGCAGGACAGAAATAATGTACCAGAAATGTTGGGGAACACAGGGTTTAATGAGACAGAGGAACTGAAGGAGATCCGTATTAGTAGAGAAATAGTGTTTGGGGAATTGATGGGATTATAAATCCGCAGAGCCTGAGAATCTACATCCCAGAATACTTAAGGAAGTGGTCCTAGAAATAGTGGATGCATTGGAGGTCACCTTCCAAAATTCTATAGATTCTGAAGCAATTCCTACAGATTGGAAAGTAGCTAATGTAACCCCACTATTTAGAAAGGGAGGCAGAGAGAAAACAAAATTGTAGACCAGTCAGCCTCGCGTTGGTAGTGAAGAAAATGCTAGAGTCCGTAATAAAAGATTTTATAGCAGAGCACTTGAAAAACAGTGGCAGGATCGGGCAGAGTCAGCATGGATCTACGAAAGGGAAATCATGCTTGACAAATCTGCTGGAATTCTTTGGATCTTTGGATCCTCACTGTCTTCAGGTGATGTCCCGGAGGACTGAAGAATAGCCAATGTTGTTCCTTTGTTTAAGAAGGGTAGCAAGGATAATCCAGGGAACTACAGGCCGGTGAGCCTTACGTCAGTGGTAGGGAAATTATTGGAGAGAATTCTTCGAGACAGGATCTACTCCCATTTGGAAGCAAATGGACGTATTAGTGAGAGGCAGCACGGTTTTGTGAAGGGGAGGTCGTGTCTCACGAACTTGATAGAGTTTTTCGAAAGAGGTCACAAAGATGATTGGTGCAGGTAGGGCAGTGGATGTTGTCGATATGGACTTCAGTAAGGCCTTTGACAAGGTCCCTCATGGCAGACTGGTACAAAAGGTGAAGTCACACGGGATCAGGGGTGAGCTGGCAAGGTGGATACAGAACTGGCTAGGTCATAGAAGGCAGAGAATAGCAATGGAAGGGTGCTTTTCTAATTGGAGGGCTGTGACTAGTGGTTTTCCTCAGGGATCAGTGCTGGGACCTTTGCTGTTCGTAGTATATATAAATGAATTGGAGGAAAATGTAACTGGTCTCATTAGTAAGTTTGCAGACGCCACAAAGGTTGGTGGAATTGCGGATAGTGATGAGAACTGTCAGAGGATACAGCAGGATTTAGATCATTTGGAGACTTGGGCAGAGAGATGGCAGATGGAGTTTAATTCGGACAAATGTGAGGTAATGCATTTTGGAAGGTCTAATGCAGGTAGGGAATATACAATAAATGGTAGAACCCTCAAGAGTATTGACAGTCAGAGAAATCTAGGTGTACAGGTCCTCAGGTCACTGAAAGGGGCAACACAGGTGGAGAAGGTAGTCAAGAAGGCATACGCCTTGCTTGCCTTCATTGGCCGGGGCATTGAGTATAGGAATTGGCAAGTCATGTTGCAGCTGTATAGAACCTTGGTTAGGCCACACTTGGAGTATCGTGTTCAATTCTGGTCGCCACACTACCAGAAGGATGTGGAGGCTTTAGAGAGGGTGCAGAAGAGATTTACCAGGATGTTGCCTGGTATGGAGGGCATTAGCTACGAGGAGCGGTTGAATAAACTCGGTTTGTTCTCACTGGAACGACGGAGGTTGAGGGGCGACCTGATAGAGGTCTACAAAATTATGAGGGGCATAGACAGAGTGGATAGTCAGAGGCTATTCCCCAGGGTAGAGGGGTCAATTACTAGGGGGCATAGGTTTAAGGTGCGAGGGGCAAGATTTAGAGGAGATGTACGAGGCAACTATTTTTACACAGAGGGTAGTGGGTGCCTGGAACTCGCTGCCGGAGGAGGTGGTGGAAGCAGGGACGATAGTGACATTTAAGGGGCATCTTGACAAATACATGAATAGGATGGGAATAGAGGGATACGGACCCAGGAAGTGTAGAAGATTTTAGTTTAGTCGGGCAGCATGGACAGCACGGGCTTGGAGGGTCGAAGGGCATGTTCCTGTGCTGTACTTTTCTTTGTTCTTTGTTCTTCAAGGATGTAATTAGCAGAGTTGACAAGGAGGAGTCAGTGGATGTGGTTTATTTGGGCTTTTAGAAGGCTTTTGACAAAGTCTCACATAAGAGATTAGTGTGTAAAATTAAAGTGCATGGGATTGGGGGTAGTGCATTGAGATGGATGAAAAACTGGTTGGCAGACAGGACACAAAGAGTAGAAATAAATGGGTCTTTTTCAAATTGGCAGGCAGTGACTAGTGGGGTACCGCAGGGATCGGTGCTGGGACCCCAGCTATTCACAATATATGTTCATGATTTAGATGATTTAAATTTAATATCTCCATATTTGTCGATGAGACAAAGCTGGGTGGGAGGGTGAGCTGTGAGGAGGGCTGCAGAGATGCCTCAGTGTGATTTGGACAAGTTGAGTTAGTAGGAAAGTGAATGACAGATGTAATATAATGTGAATAAATGTGGGATTATCCACTTTGGTAGCAAAAGCAGGAAGGCAGATTATTATTTGAATGGCTATAGATTGAGAGAGGGGAATGTGCAAGGCCCTGGGGGTCATCATTAACCAGTCACTGAAGGTAAGCAGGCAATAAAGAAGGAAAATGTTATGTTGGCCTTCAAAGCGAGAGGATTTGAGTACAGGAGCAGGGATGTCTTGCTGCAATTATACAGGGCCTAATTGCCCAACCCTAATTGCCCTTGAGGAAATGGTGGTGAGCTGCCTTCTTTAAACCGCTGCAGTCCATGTGGTGTAGGTACACCCACAGTGCAGTTAGGGAGGGAGTTCCAGGATTTTCCCCACGACAATGAAGGAACAGCTGATATATTTCTAAGTCAGGATGGTGAGTGGCTTGGAGGGAACTTGCTGGTTGTCATGTTCACAGCTACCTGCTGCCTTGTCCTTCTAGATGGTAAGTGGTCAGAGGTTTGGAAGGTGCTGTCGAAGGAGTCTTGGTGGGTTGCTGCAGTGCATCTTGTAAATGGCACACCGCTGATGCTACTGTGCGACAGTGGTGGAGGGAGTGAATGTTGAAGGTGGCGGATGGGGGTGTCAATTAAACAGGCTGCTTTGTCCTGGTTGGAGTTGAACTCATCCAGGCGAATGGAGAGTATTCCATCACACTCCTGGCTTGCGCCTGGTAATTGGTGGACAGGCTTTGGGGAATCAGGAAGTGAGTTACTCAGCACAGGATTCCTCGCCTCTGAGCTGCTCTTGCAGCCATAATATTTGTATGGCTGGGTCCAGTTCAGTTTCTGGTCAGTGGGAGCCCCCAGGGTGTTAATAGTGGGGGATTCAACAATGGTGATGTCAAAGGGAGATGGTTAGATTCCATCTTGAGGGAGATGGTCATCACCTTTGGGACCTGTCTTCACCTTTGGCTTAATATTTCAAAAATCCCCAGAAATTGAAATCTGTGTCTGTATTTCAATCTGAACAAGTAAACAACTCGGGTAAAAGCAAAATACTCCGGAGGCTGGAAATCAGAAATCTAAACAAAATGCTGGAAAAAAGCAGCAGGTCAGGCAGCATCAGTGGCGAGAGAAACATAGTTAATGTTTTGAGTCAAATGACTCTTCTTTGGAAAAAGCGGAAGAGTGCTGGAAGAATCATTCGGCTCGAAGCGTTAACTCTTTCTCTTGCCACAGATGCTGCCAGACCTGCTGAGGTTTACGAGCACTTTATGTTTCTATGGCCAATAGCAAAGAACTTGCATTGCCTCTAGGGGGCAATCTTTACTTAAGTATAGAGTTGTATTTATCATGGACTGTATATTAGACAAAACGGAATGTGAACATTTTTCATAGAATTTACAGTGCAGAAGGAGGCCATTCGGCCCATCGAGTCTGCACCGGCCCTTGGAAAGCCCACACCTCCACTCTATCCCCGTAACCCAGCAACCCCTCCCAACCTTTTTGGACACTAAGGGCAATTTATCATGGCCAATCCACCTAACCTACACGTCCTTGGACTGTGGGAGGAAACCGGAGCACCCGGAGGAAACCCACGCAGACACGGGAGAAAGTGCAAACTCCGCACAAACTCCCCAAGCCGGGAATCGAACCTGGGACTCTGGTGCTGTGAAGCAACTGTGCTAACCACTGTGCTACCGTGAGTTATTGAAGTATTCTAAATGGCAGTATAATAATTAATTATTTGTAAACAGTTGTTATA